>NC_069503.1:31649597-31659597 GCF_027579735.1 Bombina bombina
TTATTTTTATTTTTTTTTTAAAACAAACTTAACTGCACAACAACAACCGTAAGATAAATCAGTCTTCTCCAGCATCCTCTTGTATTGTGGACGTGAAAGCTGCTTCTTGTTTCTTACGTTGACGAAAGTTTCTCTGATATGTTGCATGTTGTCTCCGGTGAGTGTCTCTGAGATTAACTTCAGGAGACCAACGAACAACAGGTGTTCGTTGCCTGGGAGTACGAGCATGACTATTGTGGTCCTGGATAGAATTTCCTGACTCATCATTACAAGGTTCTTCTACTGAGGCTGGTATTTCTGAGTCATCTTCTGTAGTTGAGTCAGAGCCTGTGTTTGGATCATGCCAAACACCACCCCAGATATCAAAGTCATTGTCTGATTGCATTTTTATGTGATGGTCCTCACCAGCCTGTTCTCTCCTCTCTAGCCGTGGTCGTAGTTGGTTCACATGGTGGCGACACACACCTGATGGAGTGGTTATAACATACATCTTTGGGCCCTCAACCTGTGCAACAACACCTGGTGCCCATTTTTCCTCTGTATGGTACACCCTATACCAAACCAAGTCTCCTTCTGTATAGGTCCGTGAAGGTTTTCCCACTCTCATTTTATCTTGCATGATGCGGACTGTTTCTGCTACATCTGGTGTGATTAAATCCAGCTTTGTACGGATCTTCCTGCCAAACAATAGTTGAGCTGGGGCAACTCCCGTGGTGGGGTGTTGAGTAACCCTATATTGTTGCAAAAATTGTAAAATGTTTTCAGTATTAACCTGCTTCTCTGCTTTTAGCACTTTCAGTGCCCTTTTAAAGGTTTGGACAAATCTCTCTGCTTGCCCGTTGGTGGCTGGGTGATATGGTGCCGTCCGATGATGGTGAATTCCATTCATATGTAAAAAATTCTGGAAGTCTTGTGACACAAACTGGGGACCATTGTCTGTGACCAGTTTTCTTGGCAACCCAAATACTGAAAACAGTCTTTCTAATGCTGATATGACTTCAGTATTTTTGGAACATTTACGCCTGAGTGTGGGGTCTGGCCTGACTCCGGGTGTTTATACTTTACCGCCCAGATCCACAGCTATCATGGACAATGAGGGTATAACTAATACAGAGGGAGCCCCCACCTTGTTTGCACTTAGATCCGTGGAAGAGAGGGATTTGAATACCAAGGATTGCTATAAAATTTTCTCAACCAATAAGAGGAATTACAATCTAATAACACTCTTTGAGGAGTTGGAATTCTTGCTTCTGAAGGAAGACAAACTATTTTGGGATATCAATACCCTAAACAAATATCAGGAGCTGGGAATCATACCGAGGGGATTAAGATTAAACAAGTATCCGACCTTCCTAACGGATGATAAAACCTTCATAGAATTGTGGAACAGTAAACTATCGGAATGTTCCTTCCAACTGATGAAAATAATCTGGGACTATAAACAGAAGGAATTAGAGGACACAGCTAATAAAATTAAGGAGATACAAAAGGAGCTTAACACCCGAAGTGAGGATGTGAACTTTCTTAAGTTTAATGATACGCTACAATGGGTAGTGGCAGAGGCGAAAGCTCTACTTCTCCAAATAAAGAATAACAAGTACCTACGGACCAACAGGACTACAACCAGAACAGGGTCTATATTTGGAACAAAAGGGATAGATCACTCCTGAGAAGGGAACAGAATAAGAATACCTTTCATCCTAACCAACAACGTGGTGGTCACAGACACAGAAGAAACAGAGGAAGGAGGGTCAATTTTTATGAGAGTGAGGGTGAATCAGAGGGTTCAGGATCAGGGTCAGGAGGTGAGGAACATCCACCTGTTCAGAGCACTAGACCCAAGGAAACCCTCTCCATCCTCAAAGCACCAACTCAACAGTTTTTCTCCCAGACCAATTACAGAGAAGAACCTCCTAGTGACACGGGGTTAAGAGTGGACAATCGTGCTCGAGATCAAACACAGCTGGAACAGGTTTTTTCCATACCCCAAAAAACACCAGAAGGGGGGGGAGGAGGAAACCAAAGCACGAGCCAAGGCGCAGACCATCAGTACAAAGAACAGCGGAGATACCCACAGAGAAGGGGCAGAGGAAGGGGGAACTACAGGTTCTGAATGTCATCAACCTTTCCAGCTATACCCCGGATGCTCAGGAACTTGAAGTTCTCAGCCTTGGATTAACTTTTGTGCCTACAGCTGACTTTGATTTGTTCAGGACACTGCTTAACGTCAATAAGTTGATACGTGACCTGACCCTTAAGAAATTCTTTAAGATGCATCCCAGAAGAGGAGATGCTGATGAGAGTCACGATGCCATTCATCTTGGAGTAGACTCCAGGCCCTCAGGTAACCTTAGGGACAACTCTCTAAATTTCCAGGAATTTTGTGACATTGGAACATTGGAATCTCTCTCAGAAGGTGGGGATAATTACCCCACTGCCAACATTGGATTACCTTCATTTAAGGAAAAATCTAACTTTTATCCTATCCAATGTAGAGGCAGCCTTCTGGAGAAATTCCAAAATAGAATAGAGGAGGACCTCACTCGCCTGTATTACAAATCGGTGAGAGGAGAACAGGGTAACATGACTAGGAAACAAAAACTTGCACTGGAGAAGCTTAGTAAGAATGAAGAGATTATAATTAGGGCCGCTGATAAGGGTGGCACTATAGTCTTGCAGAATAGAGAGGATTTCATTTTTGAGGCCATGAGACAACTCACCAGCACGGATGACTATGTGGTGCTGCCAGGTGACCCCACTAGAGCGTACCGGTCACAATTGGCCTCCCTTGTAGATGATGGGGTGGAAGGTGGGTTTATTGACCCTGACACTAAGGAATACCTTCTTGTTTCTAACCCCACAATTGCTACTTTTAACCATCTACCAAAGGTTCATAAATCTTTGGTGGATGTACGGGGGAGACCAATTGTGAACGGTATCGGGTCATTACTTGAACACCTGTCGGAATGGCTCGATGATATTTTGCAACCACTGGTGAGTACTCTGTGGAGTCACCTGGCGGACACTAAACATGTTCTTAATCTGTTGAGTCAACTAACTTGGGAGACCAACTACAGATGGCTCACTGTAGATGTTAAATCCTTGTACACTTCCATCCCCCATGACAAGGGGGTGGAAGCTGTACGTTTCTTTCTGAACAGGCACTTTGGTAGCAAACCCAGGTTTGTGGAGTTTGTAGTGGAAGTAACTCGGTTCCTCCTCACTCACAATTATTTTGAGTTCATGGGACAATTCTATCTCCAGAGACGTGGGACAGCCATGGGAGCAAAGTTTGCCCCGTCCTATGCTAACATCTTCATGGGATGGTGGGAACTGTCCCACGTCTTTGGGGAACGAAACCCTTTCAGAGCTAACATCATATGGTACGGCAGGTACATTGATGACCTGCTATTTGTCTGGGGAGGAACCGACTCTCAACTCGAAGAATTCGTGGCTGGTCTGGATAATAATGATTGTGGGTTAAGTTTTACTTCTGAAGTACAGGATAAACGTGTCAACTTTCTGGACATCACACTGGAGGGTGTACAGGGCCAGGGTATCAGCACGGAGGTTTTTCGAAAACCCATAGCTGGGAATTCATTGTTACACGCCTCGAGCTGTCACCCCAAAAGAGTGTTTAGGGGTGTGGCTAAGAGCCAGTTCATCCGCCTCAAGAGAAATTGTACGTCATGCATTGCATACGACAAGCAGGCGGATGACCTGGCTCTGAGGCTTAAAGAAAGAGGGTACGATTCTCCGACGATTATGAGAGCAAGAAAAGATGTAGAGAGGATCCCTAGGGAGAGACTTCTGACTTTAGGCAGGAGGAATAAGGGGGGCAGTTCAGAGATACAAAATTTTGGTGACAGGGTGTCTTTCATCACTGACTACTCTAAGCAGTACGATGAAATCTGCCGGATAGTGAACAAACATTTCGGCCTCTTGTCGGCTGATGATGGGCTGACTGACACAGTGGAGAGGGGCATTAGATTTGCATATAGGAAAAATAAGACTATAGGCAATATGGTTGCCCCAACCAAGATTTGGAGAGAACCCCCCAATCAAACGTCCTCTTGGTTGACATCTTTGGGAGTATTTAAATGCCATTACCATACCTGTGTGGCATGTGAAAGGATTACTGTGGGGGACACGTTTGTTTCCACGGCGAGTGGTGAGAGATTCAATATTAAATATTGTCTGAATTGTAGACATACTTACATCATATATCTCATCACTTGCAGCTTATGTTCCTTACAGTATGTGGGACTCTCAACACGAGAGGCCAGAACTCGTATTAAGGAACACATGTCGGACATCAGGATTGGTTCCAAAACGACTCCCCTGGTTAGTCACTTTGTTGAGATTCATGATAAGTCACTAAGGTCCTTTGTCTGGACCATTATTGATAAAGTCCCCTTTAGAAAAGGCCAGGGAGACAGGGTAAATAAACTTGGAGAAAAGGAGGCATTCTGGATTTTTAAACTAAAGACCAGGATTCCAAGTGGCCTCAACTCGGAGTTTGACCTGATCAATTTTTGGTCCAAATAAATTTGTGGCCTAATTTTTGGTACAATTTTTCTGATCGTAACTAATTTTTGGTCTATAATAAGCTCTGGTTTAATATAATTATTGGCATCGTTGTGCTGTATTTACATTGGGTACTTTCTATTTGGGTTTTTTGATTGTGCTAGGTTTGATACTTATTTTGGACTGCCAGAGGGAGAGGGGGGGGGGGATATATATATCCCATCACTTCTTCTCTCTCTTGCGTGATCCCGTTAAATGATTACAACTGTTTTCTGTAATTTCTCGTCTGTTTTATTTCCATTCCAACTCGGAGTGGTCCATATGGTATATTCATAGGCTTTGCAACTTTGGCAACTTTTGGTTTGAATGACACATGTTTGGTTACTGTAACATGTTACGGGTTGAGATTGTTGGCTCCCCATATGTATCTGTGCCATGTCTGCATAGTTATTTTGTATTATTATTGTTTCATTATTCTATGTTCTTACCCTTCACTTATTTGCATTTTCATCTCTGTATATGATTCGTGTATTATTGACTGTACTTGGTCCACAGATTTGCCCACTCTGAATAGGATTGTTGTGGAATGCAGTTTGAAGGGTAATTGACCATAATCACACTTCCTTTGTTTGGTTGTAAGTCTAGATTGATTTTGTTGCATTCGTAGTTCGGTATTCTTTTCCCTCTCCTCTCGCCCCCCAAAATTATCTTGTGATTGTGTCTATTGCACTTACTTTGTTTACTTTCCGTGTTGACGTATGGCATGTAGGCGGGTTTCAGTGATATCACTGGCTAAGCTCCAAGGTGCGACCCTATCAGAATTGCTCAGATCGTGTGTTCACTCCCACTCTGAGCCCTGGATTCGGACTCCATCAGTGAATGGAGCGGAGAATCTCCGGCACGGCAGGGCTGAATTTTGGCACTATCCGACCAGCGTCTTGGTACGTTTTGTAAACCGGCTAGTTTTTTCCGGTTCATTGATACTGGTCTGGACTATTCAGTGATGAAGACTAGTATAATAATAATAATTATTATCATTACTATTAGTGATTAGTGTCGATCTAGTATTGTGCATTCATAGGGGGTGGGGGTGGGTGGGTGTGTATGTGTGTGTATACACAGTCAGTTTAGCAGTCTTAGATTGGATAATTAGTTGCAGGGTGTGTGTCCCGCCAACCAATCAGATGAGGAGCTAGGTCTTTTAATCTTCTAGATTTCATTTGTGTTTTAAGAGGCTATGAGTAAGGCTCACGCCGAAACGCGTTAGCCGCTGTTTTGTCACTAGCTCGATTATTTTTCACCCCCTCTGTATTGTTTTTACTAGGGCCATGAGCCCTGTGTTTACTTTGTACTTTGTAATGTTATACCCTGTTCTTTGAATTAAATTCACTTCTAATTATCAACGGACAGTATCAGGTGCTTCTGTTCTCTTGTTCGTTATTCAGTATTTGTAGTCCTTGTCATTGGAATTACTTCTGGCCACTTAGAGTGTGCATCAATTATGATTAAGTATGAGATTCCATCAATAGGACCGGCAAAGTCCAAATGTAGTCTCTCCCAAGGAGTAGTAGGCCAGTCCCATGGTTGTACAGCTCCTCGTGGAAGCTGTCCTTGAGCTTGAACACACCCTTTGCATGCCATAACATAGTTCTCAATGTCCTTATCAATGGCCGGCCACCAAACATGACCCCTAGCCTTCTGTTTCATTCTGACAATGCCTGGGTGTCCTTCATGAAGGAGTTTTAACGTAGCTTGCCGTAGCCCATTAGGAACCAGAACTCTCTCACCCCATAAAATACATCCATTTCTGAGTGTGAGTTCTTTCGCTCGTAGTATGTATGCTCGCTGCACATCACAGCCAGTTCTTGGCCAGCCATCTCTCAAATACTTTGCCAGAAGTTGTAATTCAGTATCACAAGCTGTCTCCTTTGCAATTTGTTTGGCATGTACTATACCCGTAAAACACACACTTGGAAGGCTTTCTTGAACAACTGGTAAGGAATTCATTAGTGGAAGCCTGGACATGGCATCAGCATTGCCATGGAAATCATGGGCCCGGTATTTGATGCAGTAATGATATGCCCCAAAAGTTAGAGCATACCTTTGCAATCTAGCCGCTGTAGTGGTTGAAATTCCTTTCCTTGGATTAAAGATGGTCAGCAGTGGCTTATGGTCAGTTAAAAGAGTAAATTGTCTCCCATAAATATAGTTATGGAACTTCTTAACAGCCCATACAATGGCCAATGCTTCCTTGTCTAATTGGGAATAGTTCTTCTCTGCCGTCGTTAGAGAACGGGAAGCAAAGGCTACCGGTCGGTCTGTCCCATCTGGCATTGTGTGTGACAATACAGCCCCTAAACCATAAGGCGAAGCATCACATGCTATCATGAGTGGTTTCTGAAGATCATAGTGCATTAACATGCGGGAACACAGGAGTAGGTTCTTGGATTCCTGGAAGGCTTTATTGCATTCACTGCTCCACAACCAGGATCGATTTGTCTCAAGAAGCTGATGTAGTGGGTGTAACGTATGGGCTAGCTGGGGAAGAAAACGGTGGTAATAGTTAAGTAGACCAAGGTATGATCGTAGTTGTGATGCATTCTGTGGTATAGGAGCTTCTTGCAAGGCCTTGACTTTGTCATCAGCAGTGTGTAGACCATGACAATCTATAACATGGCCACAAAATTCTAATTTGTCACGCATGAAAGCACACTTCTCCAAGTTGACCTTCAACCCGTAGGTCATTAGCCGCTGCAGTACCCTCTCTACATTGTGTCGATGTTCTTCCTCCGTCTTGCCCGTGATTAACATGTCATCTAAAAGGCATTGGACATAGGGTAGTCCATTTAACAGTTCTTCCATGGTGCGTTGCCAGATGGTTGGTGCAGGAGCAATGCCAAAGACCATACGATTATATTGAAATAAACCACGGTGAGTATTGATGGTGAGTAACCTGCGGGAATCTGGATGTACTTCAAGTTGAAGGTAAGCATTTTTTAAATCAATCTTTATGAAATGTTGTCCCCCAGCTGAGTTAGCAAAAATCTCTTCTGTTCTGGGTAATGGATACTTATCCACTGCTAACTGTTCATTCAACACCATCCTAAAGTCTCCACATATTCGGATCTGTCCATCTTTCTTTCTTACCGGTACAATAGGAGAAGCCCACTCACTACGATGCACTGGGGTTATAATATTTAACTCTTCTAACCTCCTCAGTTCAGCATCAACTCCTGCCCTTAAAGCGAATGGCACAGTTCGTGCTTTGAAAAACTTTGGCCTTGCTCCAGGTTTTAACTGTAACCGTACCCTTTTGTTCTTAACTTTTCCCAGAACACTTTCAAACACTGGGGCATATTTGGTCTTAATGTTCTGAATCCACTGGGCACGATCAACTCCAATATGATGAACTTCACTGTTTTTGAGGCTCTCAGGCATGCCAAGGGCCCGTATCCAGTCCCTTCCATAAAGAGGTGGGCCACCTGATTTTAGTATATATAGTGTAAGATTGGCAGTTTTACTGTTTGTACACACAGATACAGATGCACACCCCAGTGGCGTCAAGACTTCTCTGGAGTATGTTTGTAGCTTCAAGGTAGTGGGCTGCAGCAATACTGGAATTTTCAGCTGTTTCCAATCTTTAATTGTCATAACTGAAACTGCAGCCCCAGTATCTAAGTCCATGGTCAAATCTTTTCCTTCAATATTAACATGAACAGTCAAAGGCTCAGACCCTGCTGTCATGGTGTATACAGTCAAACTCTGAACAGTCATTTCCTCTTCTGAATCTGATGTGGCTCCCTTATAAGCCATGTGGTAATTTCCCTTCTTATGAGTTTTGCTTGAGACACTCTGCTGAGATCCTCTGCAAGCCTTCTTTAAGTGTCCTATTTTACCACAGCCATGACAATGAGCATTTTTAAATCTGCATTCAGAAGCTACATGATTCTGTGCTCCACATCTGTAACAGTTAATAGGCGATGCTGCTTTTGCTGAATATTTACTGGCTGGTTTAGTCTGTTGCTTCACATTAGAGAAAAATACCTGTTCTTCCTTAGTGTGAGAATGCGTCTGCAGTAAACTAGTGTCTCGTGTGGCCTGTTCCAAAACAGAAGCAATCTCTAGTGCTTTATGGAAGGTCAGGCTCTCCTCTGTCAAAAGTCGCCTTTGAATAGATTCTGTACTGATACCCATAACAAACTGATCTCTAAGGGCAATATTCAGATACTCCCCAAAAGCACAGGTGCTGGCCAATTTCTTTAAACTGATTGCAAATGTAGATACAGTCTCTTGTACCCCTTGGCGCCTGCTATAAAACTTGAACCGCTCAGCAATCTCTAATGGCCGTGGTTGGAAATGTTGTGTTAAGATCTGTATTATTTCAGACAAAGACTTGGTGGCTGGCTTTTCTGGGTGTAGCAGATCTTTTAGAATCTCATATGTTTTAGCACCAATAGTTGTCAGACAGACAGCAACAGACTTAGTATCTCCAATGTCATTGGCAAGTAAATACTGCTGTAGCCTTTCAGTCCAGGAAACCCAGTTATCTGTGTCAGGGTCAAATTCTTTCAATGCTCCAAATACAGCCATTATAGCGTGAGTTTGTGGTAGTATACTCGTCGCCAGATGTAATGTCCTTACATAGCAAACATTAACTCTTTATATGAATGATGCACTTGCAACTTCTAAATGTAAACTGGCACTTTATTTACTGCATGACATAGCAAGGTGCTCCTGTAGATTTGCACACAGTAATATGGATATTTACACATATATAGTCCTTTATAATGAATGGCTGCTGCACTCCTTATATTAGCAGTCCTGTACTCTGTGTATGCAGCACTATAGTAATCCAGGGTAACTGATAACTGTATAACTGCAATATAACTTATAATGTGAAACTGACAGTTCTTACTCTTCCTGACTGGCTGATGCTGTATCCTCTGCAGTGATCTGTAGCTGACATTACATTTATTAGTATCAGCAATTGTCAAAGCTCAGGTTCAATCCTTGTACTTTTTAACTGCATCACAAACTGTCACAAGATGGCTTCTCTGAACTGTACTGATTCTAAGCACAGCCCACTTGATGACATCATCTTTGTATGGAAGCCTCAATGTGCCCTTTGACCAAACCAGGAAGTAAGCACAACACTACACACACACACTGTATACATATACACACACCGTATACATATATACACACACACACACACCATATACATATATACACACACCATATACATATATACACACACACACACACCATATACATATATACACACACACACCATATACATATATACACACACACACCGTATACATATATACACACACACACCGTATACATATATACACACACACCGTATACATATATACACACACACACCGTATACATATATAATATACACACACACACACCGTATACATATATACACACACACACACACCGTATACATATATACACACACACA
>NC_069503.1:31662097-31698238 GCF_027579735.1 Bombina bombina
TGTGCTGCTCTCTGTGCTAGTGAAGGGTTAATACACACTGTGCTGCTCTCTGTGCTAGTGAAGGGTTAATACACACTGTACTGCTCTCTGTGCCAGTGAAGGGTTAATACACACTGTGCAGCTCTCTGTGCTAGTGAAGGGTTAATACACACTGTGCTGCTCTCTGTGCTAGAGAAGGGATTAAAACAAAAAACATCCAATTTGTCTTTGAAATGTTTGCAATTTTTATTTTGTCTGAGATGTAGTTCAGTATTGAAATGACCTTTGTTCCCCTCCCATTTACTTCCTTTTGCAGCTGTTGCTGGGTGAGTGAGTCAGGCTGTGTGTATTGTGTGATAAAACATTTTAGTCACTTTCTGGTCTTCTTAAAAAGTTTATAATTGTTATAAATGTTGTTCTTAAAATGCATGTTATTCATCTGTTTGTGCCAGGCAATGGGAAAGTGGTGTTTAACTCTTTGTGTTAGTGAAAAGTTATTACAAACTGTGCAGCTCTCTCTGCTAGTGAAGGTTTAATACACACTGTGCTGCTCTCTGGGCAAGTGAAAGGTTAATACACACTGTGCAGCTCTCTGTGCTAGTGAGGGGTTAATACACACTGTGCTGCTCTCTGTGCTAGTGAAGGGTTAATACACACTGTGTTGCTCTCTGTGCTAGTGAAGGGTTAATACACACTGTGCAGCTCTCTGTGCTAGTAAAGGGTTAATACACACTGTGCTGCTGTCTGTGCTAGTGAAAGGTTAATACACACTGTGCAGCTCTCTGTGCTAGTAAAGGGTTAATACACACTGTGCTGCTGTCTGTGCTAGTGAAGGGTTAATACACACTGTGCTGCTGTCTGTGCTAGTGAAGGGTTAATACACACTGTGCTGCTCTCTGTGCTAGTGAAGGGTTAATACACACTGTGCTGCTCTCTGTGCTAATGAAGGGTTAATACACACTGTGCTGCTCTCTGTGCTAGTGAAGGATTAATATACACTGTGCTGTTCTCTGTGCTAGTGAAGGATTAATATACACTGTGCTGTTCTCTGTGCTAGCGAAGGGTTAATACACACTGTGCTGCTCTCTGTGCTAGTGAAGGGTTAATATACACTGTGCTGTTCTCTGTGCTAGTGAAGGGTTAATACACACTGTGCTGCTCTCTGGGCCATTCTGCTTGTGCCAGGCAATGGGAAAGTAGTGTTTAACTCTTTGTGTTAGTGAAAAGTTATTACAAACTGTGCAGCTCTCTCTGCTAGTGAAGGGTTAATACACATTGTTTTGCACTCTGTGCTATTGAAGGGTTAATACACACTGTGCTGCTCTCTGGGCCAGTGAAAGGTTAATACACACTGTGCAGCTCTCTGTGCTAGTGAGGGGTTAATACACACTGTGCTGCTCTCTGTGCTAGTGAAGGGTTAATACACACTGTGTTGCTCTCTGTGCTAGTGAAGGGTTAATACACACTGTGCAGCTCTCTGTGCTAGTAAAGGGTTAATACACACTGTGCTGCTGTCTGTGCTAGTGAAGGGTTAATACACACTGTGCAGCTCTCTGTGCTAGTAAAGGGTTAATACACACTGTGCTGCTGTCTGTGCTAGTGAAGGGTTAATACACACTGTGCTGCTGTCTGTGCTAGTGAAGGGTTAATACACACTGTGCTGCTCTCTGTGCTAGTGAAGGGTTAATACACACTGTGCTGCTCTCTGTGCTAATGAAGGGTTAATACACACTGTGCTGCTCTCTGTGCTAGTGAAGGGTTAATACACACTGTGCTGCTCTCTGTGCTAGTGAAGGGTTAATACACACTGTGCTGCTCTCTGTGCTAGTGAAGGGTTAATACACACTGTGCTGCTCTCTGTGCTAGTGAAGGATTAATATACACTGTGCTGTTCTCTGTGCTAGTGAAGGATTAATATACACTGTGCTGTTCTCTGTGCTAGTGAAGGGTTAATACACACTGTGCTGCTCTCTGTGCTAGTGAAGGGTTAATATACACTGTGCTGTTCTCTGTGCTAGTGAAGGGTTAATACACACTGTGCTGCTCTCTGGGCCATTCTGCTTGTGCCAGGCAATGGGAAAGTAGTGTTTAACTCTTTGTGTTAGTGAAAAGTTATTACAAACTGTGCAGCTCTCTCTGCTAGTGAAGGGTTAATACACACTGTGCAGCTCTCTGGGCCAGTGAAGGGTTAATACACACTGTGCTGCTCTCTGGGCCAGTGAAGGGTTAATACACACTGTGCTGCTCTCTGTGCTAGTGAAGGATTAATACACACTGTGCTGCTCTCTGGGCCAGTGAAGGGTTAATACACACTGTGCTAGTGAAGGGTTAATACACACTGTGCTAGTGAAGGGTTAATACACACTGTGCTGCTTTCTGTGCCAGTGAAGGGTTAATACACACTGTGCTAATGAAGGGTTAATACACACTGTGCTAGTGAAGGGTTAATACACACTGTGCTGCTCTCTGTGCTAGTGAAGGTTTAATAGACACTGTGCTGCTCTCTGTGCTAGTGAAGGGTTAATACACATTGTGCTGCTCTCTGTCCTAGTGAAGGGTTAATACACACTGTGCTGCTCTCTGTGCTAGTGAAGGGTTAATACACACTGTGCTGCTCTCTGTGCTAGTGAAGGGTTAATACACACTGTGCTGCTCTCTGTGCTAGTGAAGGGTTAATACACACTGTGCAGCTCTCTGTGCTAGTGAAGGGTTAATACACACTGTGCTGCTTTCTGTGCTAGTGAAGGGGTTAATACACACTGTGCTGCTCTCTGTGCTAGTGAAGGGTTAATACACACTGTGCAGGTCTCTGTGCCAGTGAAGGGTTAATACACACTTTGCTGCTTTCTGTGCTAGTGAAGGGTTAATACACACTGTGCGGCTGCTTTCTGTGCTAGTGAAGGGTTAATACTCATTGTGCTGCTCTCTGTGCTAGTGAAGGGATAATACACACTGTGCTGCTCTGTGTGCCAGTGAAGGGTTAATACACACTGTGCTGCTCTCTCTGCTAGTGAAGGGTTAATACACACTGTGCTGCTCTCTGTGCTAGTGAAGGGTTAATACACACTGTGCTACTCTCTGTGCTAGTAAAGGGTTAATACACACTGTGCTGCTCTCTATGCTAGTGAAGGGTTAATACACACTGTGCTGCTGCTTTCTGTGCTAGTGAAGGGTTAATACTCACTGTGCTGCTCTCTGTGCTAGTGAAGGGATAATACACACTGTGCTGCTCTGTGTGCCAGTAAAGGGTTAATACACACTGTGCTGCTCTCTCTGCTAGTGAAGGGTTAATACACACTGTGCTGCTCTCTGTGCTAGTGAAGGGTTAATACACACTGTGCTACTCTCTGTGCTTGTAAAGGGTTAATACACACTGTGCTGCTCTCTATGCTAGTGAAGGGTTAATACACACTGTGCTGCTCTCTGTGCCAGTGAAGGGTTAATACACACTGTGCAGCTCTCTGTGCTAGTGAGGGGTTAATACACTCTGTGCTACTCTCTGTGCTAGTGAAGGGTTAATACACACTGTGCTGCTCTCTGTGCCAGTGAAGGGTTAATACACACTGTGCTGCTCTCTGTGCTAGTGAAGGGTTAATACACACTGTGCTGCTCTCTGTGCTATTGAAGGGTTAATACACACTGTGCTGTTCTCTGTGCTAGTGAAGGGTTAATATACACTGTGCTGTTCTCTGTGCTAGTGAAGGGTTAATACACACTGTTCTGCTCTCTGTGCTAATGAAGGGTTAATACACACTGTGCTGTTCTCTGTGCTAGTGAAGGGTTAATATACACTGTGCTGTTCTCTGTGTTAGTGAAGGGTTAATACACACGGTGCTGCTCTCTGTGCTAGTGAAGGGTTAATACACACTGTGCTGCTCTCTGTGCTAGTGAAGGTTTAATAGACACTGTGCTGCTCTCTGTGCTAGTGAAGGGTTAATACACACTGTGCTGCTCTCTGTGCTAGTGAAGGGTTAATAAACACTGTGCTGCTCTCTGTGCTAGTGAAGGGTTAATACACACTGTGCAGCTCTCTGTGCTAGTGAAGGGTTAATACACACTGTGCTGCTTTCTGTGCTAGTGAAGGGGTTAATACTCTGTGCTGCTCTCTGTGCTAGTGAAGGGTTAATACACACTGTGCTGCTCTCTGTGCCAGTGAAGGGTTAATACACACTGTGCAGCTCTCTGTGCTAGTGAGGGGTTAATACACTCTGTGCTACTCTCTGTGCTAGTGAAGGGTTAATACACACTGTGCTGCTCTCTGTGCCAGTGAAGGGTTAATACACACTGTGCTGCTCTCTGTGCTAGTGAAGGGTTAATACACACTGTGCTGCTCTCTGTGCTATTGAAGGGTTAATACACACTGTGCTGTTCTCTGTGCTAGTGAAGGGTTAATATACACTGTGCTGTTCTCTGTGTTAGTGAAGGGTTAATACACACTGTGCTGCTCTCTGTGCTAGTGAAGGGTTAATACACACTGTGCTGCTCTCTGTGCTAGTGAAGGTTTAATAGACACTGTGCTGCTCTCTGTGCTAGTGAAGGGTTAATACACACTGTGCTGCTCTCTGTCCTAGTGAAGGGTTAATACACACTGTGCTGCTCTCTGTGCTAGTGAAGGGTTAATAAACACTGTGCTGCTCTCTGTGCTAGTGAAGGGTTAATACACACTGTGCAGCTCTCTGTGCTAGTGAAGGGTTAATACACACTGTGCTGCTTTCTGTGCTAGTGAAGGGGTTAATACTCTGTGCTGCTCTCTGTGCTAGTGAAGGGTTAATACACACTGTGCTGCTCTCTGTGCTAGTGAAGGGTTAATACACACTGTGCAGGTCTCTGTGCCAGTGAAGGGTTAATACACACTGTATATATAAAAAAATCAGTGCGCCAAATACCTGTATATAAATTGAAAAAAACATAAAGTGCATCAAAATTAAAAACACCTATGCAAATAAATACATGAGTGACAACTGCGAAATAAAAACAATGTGGTTAATATCCCAATCAAACCAATGCTGTAGATGATGGGAATGTTGTATTGGACAGTTCATCTAGTCCATAATCCAAATCCTGAAATCTGGAACGGATAGCAGGCTGCTTCTTCGAATTTCTTGTTGGTGTCCCAAGATGTTAAACTCTGCAGAAGTGAATGATAAAAAAAGAAGGCGCCACCATAGTGCACAATCAGATGTGTATAACACGCCAATAAAACAAGTAAGACCGTACTTACAAGCTGTATGACACTTGAGAAGTGTCACAAACGCCTTCTGGACTGTTAGGAGTCATCCAGCTAACTCACACTGGTGGATTTCAGAATTCTTCTGGGGTGTGAGGGCGGCGATGGCAGAAAGCAAACAGCATCCAGCAACAGAAGTTTCACAGAACCGGCCCGTCTTGTACTATCCACTGTTATTGTAGGTACATTTGTGGATACAATGTAACAGATGGATCAATAGGATGAGTAAATGAATGAATAAAGGATACTTCATGGCAAAAGTCTTGTAAAAGCAAACAGACTTTATTTGGAGTACATAAGCACAACGTTTCTCGGTCTCTCCTGACCGTTTCCTCAGGTGCAATATACATAATAGTTAAAACCACGAACTTTTATTGCCGAATTTTCGGCGTCTTCTAAAGTGAACAGCGCATGCGTGAAGGTGTGACCACTAATAGAGCTACCATTGGTCACTGATATCCAATGGTAAGAGAAATAATATTCAAGCCTCTGTGTGAAATCAACAGCGTGAGTAAAAAACTGCTATTGATGGCAGACAACCACAATCAGGCCGTGCAAGGCTCAACTATCTGAGCGTATCAAAAGATTATCTTGAAATATGTATAAAATATATCAAAAAATATTTTGAATAAGTAAATATATATATATACACAGAGTAAAAAATAAATAAATAAATAAATAAAAATCTTTCCATTCGGTCGCTCTTAGTGGTGACACCCACAGCGCAACTCAATTTCTACAGCTAAACAGGTTGAACCAGAGTATCTCTCTGTCAAGATGCAAGTGATATAAATAAAGCACTATTACTTAATATACAACATAAAACTGTAGATCGGAACCTCATATAAAAAGCCTATAAAATGCAATTCATTTAAAAAACATATGTTAATGTTTCTAAAACATAGACAGAGTTCAAAATTAAATAAAAACACAAATGTGTCATAACTAATTATTGAACTAAATAAATAAATACAAATATAACCCACTCTAAAGACATATATACAAATGTATATATACACATATGCATATACACGTGTATGTAGATGTAAAAAAAGTTATAGATATAACTATACATGCATATATGCACATACACACGTCACATACCCACTGAGTACAGATAAATCAACAATACAAATGGCATCACAAATGAAATACAATATGCCTGTCATATAACAGTCATAATACATCTGTATTGTTAACACTTGATGTAATCCACGTCCTAAAAGGCAATAGTGATAGATTTATCCATAAAGAGCCCTATCAATATAATCAACATAGTGTGAACTAAAAATTTTTAAAAGATATAATAAAAAATAATATAAATAATATTAAAATTTAGTTAGTTAAAAGCTGCCATATCAATGTTGGCATTAAGTCCACCGGGGGACAAGCTTTTGAGTTTCCATATCCAAAAGGTCTCCCTTTGTCTCAAATGTAGAAACCTATTTCTGCCCCACTTGGGTAGGATCTGTTCTAGTGGGAATATGGAAAAACAATCAGATGGTGTGGAATGGCAAAGACTAGCATGTTTGGGGACACTGTGGTTTTTTATATTGTTTTCTATATTTCTTTTATGTTCCCCCCACCTCTTTTTTAGGGGCCTGGAGGTCCTCCCCACATATTGGACCCCACATACACACTCCAAGAGATAAACGACAAAGGGAGAGTCACACGTGAAATGTGAATTAATATTAAATTTTTCTTTGGTGGTAAATGAAATAAATTCAGTTCTATTTGGATTTGTAAAAGCACATAGGCCACAATGCGCCCGATTACATTTGAAAAACCCTGGTTTGCCTAGTACTGTAGAGTCCCTATTCCTAAGGCTGCATCCCTTAGCTTTGTTTTTCGGCTGATGTACTTTCATGACTACTTTGCTGGGTGCCAGCTTGTTTTTTAAAGTGGGAGCTCTTCTGAAAGTACATATTGGTTGCTTACTCAGTGTGCTGGTAAGAAGTGGATCGTTCTCCAGGATATACCAATATTTTTCTAAAATGCCTTTAATCTTGTTATGGTTATTATTGAATTGTGTTACAAATCTAACCCCAGTATTACTTAGCTTAATAGGAGTTTTTGGCCTATCTTCTTTGTTGGTCTCTTTATTTGCCCCTGTATATTTAATAAAAAAATCCTCTCTACATTTTTTTCTGGCTTCAAGAAAGCTGGTCTCGATTAAACTACTAGGGAAATTTTTCTCTAAAAACCTTTCCTTTAAAAGGTTGGCCTGTATATCAAAAGTTTTCAAATCAGTGCAGTTTCTGCGCAACCTACAGAACTGGTTGTATGGTATATTCTTTTTCCAGGGTAAGTGGTGGTTGCTTTTAAAGTTAAGATAGCTGTTAGCATCCACTGATTTGAAAAAAGTTTTGGTAGAAATATTACCTAGGTTATCCCATTCAAGTATTAAATCCAGAAAGTCTATACTTGTTTCATCCATTTTGGATGAAAAATGCAGACCCATATCGTTATCGTTTAATCTATCGACAAAATTTTGGGCCTCTGTATGGGTACCTTCCCAGATAAACAAGAGGTCATCAATGAAACGGCCATAGAAGACCAGATTCGCCACCGAGTCGGAGGAATAGATGTATCTGTCCTCAAACATGCACATAAATAAATTGGCAAAGCTCGGGGCGAATCTGGTCCCCATGGCCGTTCCCTTGATCTGCAAAAAGAATTTTTCTTGATAAATAAAATAATTGTTCTTCAGAACAAATAAGATACACTCTAAAAGGAATTCCCTTTGTTTGTCTGGCATATAGATGTCTTGTTTCAAATAATATTCAATGGCATTTATGCCTAGATCATGGGCTATATTTGAATACAAAGCCGAGACATCACAAGTAAGCCATAAGAGTTCCCTATTTGCCTTCTTGATTTTAGATATCTTATAAATAAGATCCGGGGTATCTTGAATATATGAAGTTAAGGTGACTACTGATTTTTTTAGGAATTGATCCACATATTCAGATAGATTACATGTGAGATTGCCAATACCCGAAATGATAGGCCTCCCAGGAGGATCCACCAAATTTTTGTGGATCTTCGGGAGGTGATAATAGTAAGCCAAATTCGGATTACTTGGGATTAAAAAATCTCTTTCTTTCTTAGTTAGAATACCTTCTAACCAGCCACGATCTACCATTTTGACCAGATTGGCCAGAAATTTATTAGTGGGATTGAAAGTAAGGACTTTGTAATACTGTTCATCATACAAAATCCTATCGGCTTCTCTTATGTAATCTACACGATTCTGTATAATTATTCCTCCGCCCTTATCTGCTTCTCTAATTACTATGTTATTGTTGGAAGCTAGTCTAGATAGGGCTTTAATTTCATAAACATTCAAATTGGAATCTTTGGTTTTAGCTCCTGGTAATTTTCCAAAGTCTTCCAATACTAGTTTTTGAAATAATTCAATGTTTAAACCTGCATTGGGTGGATTGAAGTTAGATTTGGGGGTTAAATTTGAATGTATACAATCTTCAAAGAGATCAGCACAAAGAGTATCTGGATTAAAATATACAATATCCATAGAAGGACGTTCACTCATATCATTTGTCAAAATTGGTCTGTGCCCTGAATCTTTTAGTTTCTTTTCACAGAAATAACGCTGTAAAGACAGTTTACGAACAAATTTGTTCAGATCCACAAACAAATCAAACAAATTATGTTGATTTGATGGACAGACAAAACGCAAATTTCTTCATTAGAGAGAACGTGATTAGATAAATTGTATATATTTTTACTCATGCGTTTAAGTTTCTCTTTTTTGGAAGTCTTACCTCTCCCTCTGCTGCCACGTTGGCGTATGATCTTTTTCTTGGTGTAGTGGTAGCCAATTTTTCCCCCTCTTGGGCCCTTTCTAGTTGTTTTAATCTGATTGGTGCATGTCTGAGATGTGGCGGGGTGTACATTTGTTTTTGGTTGTACTGAAAAACCTGAGATTTGTTATTCTGTCTGTTGCAGATTTGACTGAAAAATGGCAAGCTACTCTGACAGATTGTTCACTGAAACTTATAGACCTACTAATCGAGTTTAGAACAATTCTATTGAACAAAACAGAGTTAGAAATCGAGGAGATTCAGAATACCCTAATCAAACATGAATCTAATACTGATTATGTTAAACACATAAAAGAAGTACAAGAAAAATCAGATACATTCCAAAAGAAAATTATACACACTAAAATCAAAAAACTAGCCAGAGATGAGAAAGATTATCTGGAAGGCAAAGTGTATGACCTCCAGAAGGGAACTCTAGAAAGTGAACCTAACAGTGGTCCACCGGAAATCGATACACCTCAAGAGAAACCATGGGTAAAAGTCAATTATAAGAAACCCAAAGATAAAAAGAAAAATTTGAGTTTTAGAAACTCGAACAATACCCCGTTTAATTCTAACCATAGGGAATATAGTCAATCTTCTACCTCTAATTGGGAAAGAGAGGATTTCAATAACAGTCCACATACATACAGATACAATCAATATCAACATAATACCCAACAATACAACAGGGAGGAAGAGATAGAATATAGAAACCGTGGTTTCCAAAACAGGAACCATGGGAGTAATTCTAGAGTTCAACAAAATGAAATTAATTATAACAACAGCTACCAAAGAGATGAAAACAGACAGAATAACAAATCTCAGGTTTTTCAGTACAACCAAAAACAAATGTACACCCCGCCACATCTCAGACATGCACCAATCAGATTAAAACAACTAGAAAGGGCCCAAGAGGGGGAAAAATTGGCTACCACTACACCAAGAAAAAGATCATACGCCAACGTGGCAGCAGAGGGAGAGGTAAGACTTCCAAAAAAGAGAAACTTAAACGCATGAGTAAAAATATATACAATTTATCTAATCACGTTCTCTCTAATGAAGAAATTTGCGTTTTAAATAGGGGTTTATCGTTTTGTCCATCAAATCAACATAATTTGTTTGATTTGTTTGTGGATCTGAACAAATTTGTTCGTAAACTGTCTTTACAGCGTTATTTCTGTGAAAAGAAACTAAAAGATTCAGGCCACAGACCAATTTTGACAAATGATATGAGTGAACGTCCTTCTATGGATATTGTATATTTTGATCCAGATACTCTTTGTGCTGATCTCTTTGAAGATTGTATACATTCAAATTTAACCCCCAAATCTAACTTCAATCCACCCAATGCAGGTTTAAACATTGAATTATTTCAAAAACTAGTATTGGAAGACTTTGGAAAATTACCAGGAGCTAAAACCAAAGATTCCAATTTGAATGTTTATGAAATTAAAGCCCTATCTAGACTAGCTTCCAACAATAACATAGTAATTAGAGAAGCAGATAAGGGCGGAGGAATAATTATACAGAATCGTGTAGATTACATAAGAGAAGCCAATAGGATTTTGTATGATGAACAGTATTACAAAGTCCTTACTTTCAATCCCACTAATAAATTTCTGGCCAATCTGGTCAAAATGGTAGATCGTGGCTGGTTAGAAGGTATTCTAACTAAGAAAGAAAG
The DNA here is from genome assembly GCF_027579735.1 of Bombina bombina. Classification (NCBI taxonomy): domain Eukaryota; kingdom Metazoa; phylum Chordata; class Amphibia; order Anura; family Bombinatoridae; genus Bombina; species Bombina bombina. Next base: position 31,672,815 of record NC_069503.1, read on the forward strand.
AGATTTTTTAATCCCAAGTAATCCGAATTTGGCTTACTATTATCACCTCCCGAAGATCCACAAAAATTTGGTGGATCCTCCTGGGAGGCCTATCATTTCGGGTATTGGCAATCTCACATGTAATCTATCTGAATATGTGGATCAATTCCTAAAAAAATCAGTAGTCACCTTAACTTCATATATTCAAGATACCCCGGATCTTATTTATAAGATATCTAAAATCAAGAAGGCAAATAGGGAACTCTTATGGCTTACTTGTGATGTCTCGGCTTTGTATTCAAATATAGCCCATGATCTAGGCATAAATGCCATTGAATATTATTTGAAACAAGACATCTATATGCCAGACAAACAAAGGGAATTCCTTTTAGAGTGTATCTTATTTGTTCTGAAGAACAATTATTTTATTTATCAAGAAAAATTCTTTTTGCAGATCAAGGGAACGGCCATGGGGACCAGATTCGCCCCGAGCTTTGCCAATTTATTTATGTGCATGTTTGAGGACAGATACATCTATTCCTCCGACTCGGTGGCGAATCTGGTCTTCTATGGCCGTTTCATTGATGACCTCTTGTCATACATACAGAGGCCCAAAATTTTGTCGATAGATTAAATGATAACGATATGGGTCTGCATTTTTCATCCAAAATGGATGAAACAAGTATAGACTTTCTGGATTTAATACTTGAATGGGATAACCTAGGTAATATTTCTACCAAAACTTTTTTCAAATCAGTGGATGCTAACAGCTATCTTAACTTTAAAAGCAACCACCACTTACCCTGGAAAAAGAATATACCATACAACCAGTTCTGTAGGTTGCGCAGAAACTGCACTGATTTGAAAACTTTTGATATACAGGCCAACCTTTTAAAGGAAAGGTTTTTAGAGAAAAATTTCCCTAGTAGTTTAATCGAGACCAGCTTTCTTGAAGCCAGAAAAAAATGTAGAGAGGATTTTTTTATTAAATATACAGGGGCAAATAAAGAGACCAATAAAGAAGATAGGCCAAAAACTCCTATTAAGCTAAGTAATACTGGGGTTAGATTTGTAACACAATTCAATAATAACCATAACAAGATTAAAGGCATTTTAGAAAAATATTGGTATATCCTGGAGAACGATCCACTTCTTACCAGCACACTGAGTAAGCAACCAATATGTACTTTCAGAAGAGCTCCCACTTTAAAAAACAAGCTGGCACCCAGCAAAGTAGTCATGAAAGTACATCAGCCGAAAAACAAAGCTAAGGGATGCAGCCTTAGGAATAGGGACTCTACAGTACTAGGCAAACCAGGTTTTTTCAAATGTAATCGGGCGCATTGTGGCCTATGTGCTTTTACAAATCCAAATAGAACTGAATTTATTTCATTTACCACCAAAGAAAAATTTTATATTAATTCACATTTCATGTGTGACTCTCCCTTTGTCGTTTATCTCTTGGAGTGTGTATGTGGGGTCCAATATGTGGGGAGGACCTCCAGGCCCCTAAAAAAGAGGTGGGAGGAACATAAAAGAAATATAGAAAACAATATAAAAAACCACAGTGTCCCCAAACATGCTAGTCTTTGCCATTCCACACCATCTGTTTGTTTTTCCATATTCCCACTAGAACAGATCCTACCCAAGTGGGGCAGAAATAGGTTTCTACATTTGAGACAAAGGGAGACCTTTTGGATATGGAAACTCAAAAGCTTGTCCCCCGGTGGACTTAATGCCAACATTGATATGGCAGCTTTTAACTAACTAAATTTTAATATTATTTATATTATTTTTTATTATATCTTTTAACATTTTTTAGTTCACACTATGTTGATTATATTGATAGGGCTTTTTGTGGATAATTCTATCACTATTGTCTTTTGGGACGTGGAATACACCAAGTGTTAATAATACAGATGTATTATGACTGTTATAAGATAGGCATATTGTATTTCATTTGTGATGCCATTTGTATTGTTGATTTATCTGTACTCAGTGGGTATGTGACGTGTGTATGTGCATATATGCATGTATAGTTATATCTATAACTTTTTTTACATCTACATACACGTGTATATGCATATGTGTATATATACATTTCTATATATGTCTTTAGAGTGGGTTATATTTGTATTTATTTATTTAGTTCAATAATTAGTTATGACACATTTGTGTTTTTATTTAATTTTGAACTCTGTCTATGTTTTAGAAACATTAACATATGTTTTTTAAATGAATTGCATTTTATAGGCTTTTTATATGAGGTTCCGATCTACAGTTTTATGTTGTATATTAAGTAATAGTGCTTTATTTATATCACTTGCATCTTGACAGAGAGATACTCTGGTTCAACCTGTTTAGCTGTAGAAATTGAGTTGCGCTGTGGGTGTCACCACTAAGAGCGACCGAATGGAAAGATTTTTATTTATTTATTTATTTATTTTTTACTCTGTGTATATATATATATTTACTTATTCAAAATATTTTTTGATATATTTTATACATATTTCAAGATACTCAATCTTTTGATACGCTCAGATAGTTGAGCCTTGCACGGCCTGATTGTGGTTGTCTGCCATCAATAGCAGTTTTTTACTCACGCTGTTGATTTCACACAGAGGCTTGAATATTATTTCTCTTACCATTGGATATCAGTGACCAATGGTAGCTCTATTAGTTGTCACACCTTCACGCATGCGCTGTTCACTTTAGAAGACGCTGAAAATTCGGCAATAAAAGTTTGTGGTTTTAACTATTATGTATATTGCACCTGAGGAAACGGTCAGGAGAGACCAAGAAACGTTGTGCTTATGTACTCCAAATAAAGTCTCTTTGCTTTTACAAGACTTTTGCCATGAAGTATCCTTTATTCATTCATTTACTCATCCTATTGATCCATCTGTTACATTGTATCCACAAATGTACCTACAATAACAGTGGATAGTACAAGACGGGCCGGTTCTGTGAAACTTCTGTTGCTGGATGCTGTTTGCTTTCTGCCATCGCCGCCCTCACACCCCAGAAGAATTCTGAAATCCACCAGTGTGAGTTAGCTGGACGACTCCTAACAGTCCAGAAGGCGTTTGTGACACTTCTCAAGTGTCATACAGCTTGTAAGTACGGTCTTACTTGTTTTATTGGCGTGTTATACACATCTGATTGTGCACTATGGTGGCGCCTTCTTTTTTTATCATTCACTTCTGCAGAGTTTAACATCTTGGGACACCAACAAGAAATTCGAAGAAGCAGCCTGCTATCCGTTCCAGATTTCAGGATTTGGATTATGGACTAGATGAACTGTCCAATACAACATTCCCATCATCTACAGCATTGGTTTGATTGGGATATTAACCACATTGTTTTTATTTCGCAGTTGTCACTCATGTATTTATTTGCATAGGTGTTTTTAATTTTGATGCACTTTATGTTTTTTTCAATTTATATACAGGTATTTGGCGCACTGATTTTTTTATATATAAGTTTATTTCTTGTTTTTTGGGTATTGATCAGTTAGCGACTACACTTATCATACACCACCATACCGGCCACTATATATTTGGTTATACGGTGGGTAATATTTAAGATACCGCACTATCTGTGCACACATTCAAGATACCACACTATTTGTGCACACATGCACATAGATTATAATAGTGGTTTTTATATCTAGTCTGCAATCACTGCACTGTTTTGTATATTTATAGATTACATATATACAATTTTTGTATCACCTGTGATTCTTATAATTATCGATTCACACTATCACTATACACACCTAAAAATACACATAATTTGGTTACTATAGAAGTGTTATCTATTGATATTCTCACATTTGAATTTTATATCACATCTTATATTTTTATATATTTACCATGCAAAATAAAGACCAAAGGCTAAAACTCAGGGAAGCCCTGAGTAACCATGAGAATATACAAGATATGTCAGATGAAACCATAGACGATCTTTCCATGGTACAACTATTCCACAAACTAGAGGATGCCTTAAAAAATGAGCATAGACATTGGTGGGATATTGACACACTCAAAAAATACAAAGAGAGAGGTCAAATCCCTAGAGGTCTCAGAATTTCTAAATTATGTTCCTTCAAACAAGATGCAGATTTGACTGAAAAATGGCAAGCTACTCTGACAGATTGTTCACTGAAACTTATAGACCTACTAATCGAGTTTAGAACAATTCTATTGAACAAAACAGAGTTAGAAATCGAGGAGATTCAGAATACCCTAATCAAACATGAATCTAATACTGATTATGTTAAACACATAAAAGAAGTACAAGAAAAATCAGATACATTCCAAAAGAAAATTATACACACTAAAATCAAAAAACTAGCCAGAGATGAGAAAGATTATCTGGAAGGCAAAGTGTATGACCTCCAGAAGGGAACTCTAGAAAGTGAACCTAACAGTGGTCCACCGGAAATCGATACACCTCAAGAGAAACCATGGGTAAAAGTCAATTATAAGAAACCCAAAGATAAAAAGAAAAATTTGAGTTTTAGAAACTCGAACAATACCCCGTTTAATTCTAACCATAGGGAATATAGTCAATCTTCTACCTCTAATTGGGAAAGAGAGGATTTCAATAACAGTCCACATACATACAGATACAATCAATATCAACATAATACCCAACAATACAACAGGGAGGAAGAGATAGACTATAGAAACCGTGGTTTCCAAAACAGGAACCATGGGAGTAATTCTAGAGTTCAACAAAATGAAATTAATTATAACAACAGCTACCAAAGAGATGAAAACAGACAGAATAACAAATCTCAGGTTTTTCAGTACAACCAAAAACAAATGTACACCCCGCCACATCTCAGACATGCACCAATCAGATTAAAACAACTAGAAAGGGCCCAAGAGGGGGAAAAATTGGCTACCACTACACCAAGAAAAAGATCATACGCCAACGTGGCAGCAGAGGGAGAGGTAAGACTTCCAAAAAAGAGAAACTTAAACGCATGAGTAAAAATATATACAATTTATCTAATCACGTTCTCTCTAATGAAGAAATTTGCGTTTTAAATAGGGGTTTATCGTTTTGTCCATCAAATCAACATAATTTGTTTGATTTGTTTGTGGATCTGAACAAATTTGTTCGTAAACTGTCTTTACAGCGTTATTTCTGTGAAAAGAAACTAAAAGATTCAGGCCACAGACCAATTTTGACAAATGATATGAGTGAACGTCCTTCTATGGATATTGTATATTTTGATCCAGATACTCTTTGTGCTGATCTCTTTGAAGATTGTATACATTCAAATTTAACCCCCAAATCTAACTTCAATCCACCCAATGCAGGTTTAAACATTGAATTATTTCAAAAACTAGTATTGGAAGACTTTGGAAAATTACCAGGAGCTAAAACCAAAGATTCCAATTTGAATGTTTATGAAATTAAAGCCCTATCTAGACTAGCTTCCAACAATAACATAGTAATTAGAGAAGCAGATAAGGGCGGAGGAATAATTATACAGAATCGTGTAGATTACATAAGAGAAGCCGATAGGATTTTGTATGATGAACAGTATTACAAAGTCCTTACTTTCAATCCCACTAATAAATTTCTGGTCAAAATGGTAGATCGTGGCTGGTTAGAAGGTATTCTAACTAAGAAAGAAAGAGATTTTTTAATCCCAAGTAATCCGAATTTGGCTTACTATTATCACCTCCCGAAGATCCACAAAAATTTGGTGGATCCTCCTGGGAGGCCTATCATTTCGGGTATTGGCAATCTCACATGTAATCTATCTGAATATGTGGATCAATTCCTAAAAAAATCAGTAGTCACCTTAACTTCATATATTCAAGATACCCCGGATCTTATTTATAAGATATCTAAAATCAAGAAGGCAAATAGGGAACTCTTATGGCTTACTTGTGATGTCTCGGCTTTGTATTCAAATATAGCCCATGATCTAGGCATAAATGCCATTGAATATTATTTGAAACAAGACATCTATATGCCAGACAAACAAAGGGAATTCCTTTTAGAGTGTATCTTATTTGTTCTGAAGAACAATTATTTTATTTATCAAGAAAAATTATTTTTGCAGATCAAGGGAACGGCCATGGGGACCAGATTCGCCCCGAGCTTTGCCAATTTATTTATGGGCATGTTTGAGGACAGATACATCTATTCCTCCGACTCGGTGGCGAATCTGGTCTTCTATGGCCATTTCATTGATGACCTCTTGTTTATCTGGGATGGTACCCATACAGAGGCCCAAAATTTTGTCGATAGATTAAACGATAACGATATGGGTCTGCATTTTTCATCCAAAAAGGATGAAACAAGTATAGACTTTCTGGATTTAATACTTGAATGGGATAACCTAGGTTATATTTCTACCAAAACTTTTTTCAAATCAGTGGATGCTAACAGCTATCTTAACTTTAAAAGCAACCACCACTTACCCTGGAAAAAGAATATACCATACAACCAGTTCTGTAGGTTGCGCAGAAACTGCACTGATTTGAAAACTTTTGATATACAGACCAACCTTTTAAAGGAAAGGTTTTTAGAGAAAAATTTTCCTAGTAGTTTAATCGAGACCAGCTTTCTTGAAGCCAGAAAAAAATGTAGAGAGGATTTTTTTATTAAATATACAGGGGCAAATAAAGAGACCAACAAAGAAGATAGGCCAAAAACTCCTATTAAGCTAAGTAATACTGGGGTTAGATTTGTAACACAATTCAATAATAACCATAACAAGATTAAAGGCATTTTAGAAAAATATTGGTATATCCTGGAGAACGATCCACTTCTTACCAGCACACTGAGCAAGCAACCAATATGTACTTTCAGAAGAGCTCCCACTTTAAAAAACAAGCTGGCACCCAGCAAAGTAGTCATGAAAGTACATCAGCCGAAAAACAAAGCTAAGGGATGCAGCCTTAGGAATAGGGACTCTACAGTACTAGGCAAACCAGGTTTTTTCAAATGTAATCGGGCGCATTGTGGCCTATGTGCTTTTACAAATCCAAATAGAACTGAATTTATTTAATTTACCACCAAAGAAAAATTTAATATTAATTCACATTTCACGTGTGACTCTCCCTTTGTCGTTTATCTCTTGGAGTGTGTATGTGGGGTCCAATATGTGGGGAGGACCTCCAGGCCCCTAAAAAAGAGGTGGGGGGAACATAAAAGAAATATAGAAAACAATATAAAAAACCACAGTGTCCCCAAACATGCTAGTCTTTGCCATTCCACACCATCTGATTGTTTTTCCATATTCCCACTAGAACAGATCCTACCCAAGTGGGGCAGAAATAGGTTTCTACATTTGAGACAAAGGGAGACCTTTTGGATATGGAAACTCAAAAGCTTGTCCCCCGGTGGACTTAATGCCAACATTGATATGGCAGCTTTTAACTAACTAAATTTTAATATTATTTATACTATTTTTTATTATATCTTTTAACATTTTTTAGTTCACACTATGTTGATTATATTGATAGGGCTCTTTATGGATAAATCTATCACTATTGCCTTTTAGGACGTGGATTACATCAAGTGTTAACAATACAGATGTATTATGACTGTTATATGACAGGCATATTGTATTTCATTTGTGATGCCATTTGTATTGTTGATTTATCTGTACTCAGTGGGTATGTGACGTGTGTATGTGCATATATGCATGTATAGTTATATCTATAACTTTTTTTACATCTACATACACGTGTATATGCATATGTGTATATATACATTTCTATATATGTCTTTAGAGTGGGTTATATTTGTATTTATTTATTTAGTTCAATAATTAGTTATGACACATTTGTGTTTTTATTTAATTTTGAACTCTGTCTATGTTTTAGAAACATTAACATATGTTTTTTAAATGAATTGCATTTTATAGGCTTTTTATATGAGGTTCCGATCTACAGTTTTATGTTGTATATTAAGTAATAGTGCTTTATTTATATCACTTGCATCTTGACAGAGAGATACTCTGGTTCAACCTGTTTAGCTGTAGAAATTGAGTTGCGCTGTGGGTGTCACCACTAAGAGCGACCGAATGGAAAGATTTTTATTTATTTATTTATTTATTTTTTACTCTGTGTATATATATATATATTTACTTATTCAAAATATTTTTTGATATATTTTATACATATTTCAAGATAATCTTTTGATACGCTCAGATAGTTGAGCCTTGCACGGCCTGATTGTGGTTGTCTGCCATCAATAGCAGTTTTTTACTCACGCTGTTGATTTCACACAGAGGCTTGAATATTATTTCTCTTACCATTGGATATCAGTGACCAATGGTAGCTCTATTAGTGGTCACACCTTCACGCATGCGCTGTTCACTTTAGAAGACGCCGAAAATTCGGCAATAAAAGTTCGTGGTTTTAACTATTATGTATATTGCACCTGAGGAAACGGTCAGGAGAGACCGAGAAACGTTGTGCTTATGTACTCCAAATAAAGTCTGTTTGCTTTTACAAGACTTTTGCCATGAAGTATCCTTTATTCATTCATTTACTCATCCTATTGATCCATCTGTTACATTATATCCACAAATGTACCTACAATAACAGTGGATAGTACAAGACGGGCCGGTTCTGTGAAACTTCTGTTGCTGGATGCTGTTTGCTTTCTGCCATCGCCGCCCTCACACCCCAGAAGAATTCTGAAATCCACCAGTGTGAGTTAGCTGGATGACTCCTAACAGTCCAGAAGGCGTTTGTGACACTTCTCAAGTGTCATACAGCTTGTAAGTACGGTCTTACTTGTTTTATTGGCGTGTTATACACATCTGATTGTGCACTATGGTGGCGCCTTCTTTTTTTATCATTCACTTAATACACACTGTGCTGCTTTCTGTGCTAGTGAAGGGTTAATACACACTGTGCTGCTGCTTTCTGTGCTAGTGAAGGGTTAATACACACTGTGCTGCTCTCTATGCCAGTGAAGGGTTAATACACACTCTGCTGCTCTCTGTGCTAGTGAAGGGTTAATACACACTGTGCTACTCTCTATGCCAGTGAAGGGTTAATACACACTCTGCTGCTCTCTGTGCTAGTAAAGGGTTAATACAGACTGTACTGCTCTCTGTGCCAGTGAAGGGTTAATACACACAGAAGCACAACTGTAGCACAAGTTATGTTTATGAGTTAGTCATTTACAGCAGCTACACACAGGGCAGGGGAATAAGATAAAACGTTATATAAATCAGTATTAGACACTGTGCTACTCTCTATGCCAGTGAAGGGATAATACACACTGTGCTGCTCTGTGTGCCAGTGAAGGGTTAATACACACTGTGCTGCTCTCTCTGCTAGTGAAGGGTTAATACACACTGTGCTGCTCTCTGTGCTAGTGAAGGGTTAATACACACTGTGCTACTCTCTGTGCTAGTAAAGGGTTAATACACACTGTGCTGCTCTCTATGCTAGTGAAGGGTTAATACACTGTGCTGCTGCTTTCTGTGCTAGTGAAGGGTTAATACTCACTGTGCTGCTCTCTGTGCTAGTGAAGGGATAATACACACTGTGCTGCTCTGTGTGCCAGTGAAGGGTTAATACACACTGTGCTGCTCTCTCTGCTAGTGAAGGGTTAATACACACTGTGCTGCTCTCTGTGCTAGTGAAGGGTTAATACACACTGTGCTACTCTCTGTGCTAGTAAAGGGTTAATACACACTGTGCTGCTCTCTATGCTAGTGAAGGGTTAATACACACTGTGCTGCTCTCTGTGCCAGTGAAGGGTTAATACACACTGTGCAGCTCTCTGTGCTAGTGAGGGGTTAATACACTCTGTGCTACTCTCTGCTAGTGAAGGGTTAATACACACTGTGCTGCTCTCTGTGCCAGTGAAGGGTTAATACACACTGTGCTGCTCTCTGTGCTAGTGAAGGGTTAATACACACTGTGCTGCTCTCTGTGCTATTGAAGGGTTAATACACACTGTGCTGTTCTCTGTGCTAGTGAAGGGTTAATATACACTGTGCTGTTCTCTGTGCTAGTAAAGGGTTAATACACACTGTGCTGCTCTCTGTGCTAGTGAAGGGTTAATACAGACTGTGCTGCTCTCTGTGCTAGTGAAGGGTTAATACACACTGTGCTGCTCTCTGTGCTAGTGAAGGGTTAATACACACTGTGCAGCTCTCTGTGCCAGTGAAGGGTTAATACACACTGGGCTGTGCTAGTGAAGGGTTAATACACACTGTGCTGCTCTCTGTGCTAGTGAAGGGTTAATACACACTGTGCTGCTCTCTGTGCTAGTGAAGGGTTAATACACACTGTGCTGCTCTCTGTGCTAGTGAAGGGTTAATACACACTGTGCAGCTCTCTGTGCTAGTGAAGGGTTAATACACACTGTGCAGCTCTCTGTGCCAGTGAAGGGTTAATACACACAGAAGCACAACTGTAGCATAAGTTATGTTTATGAGTTAGTCATTTACAGCAGCTACACACAGGGCAGGGGAATAAGATAAAATGTTATATAAATCAGTATTAGACACTGAGTATCATGTAATGTGTATAATGTGCAGCTCACGCGTCATCACACAGGTGTAGTTTATTCATTTGTAAAGCAGACAACAGCTAAAGTGTTATATTATTATTATTTTTTAAATAGATGTAAATTTAAAACTTTTTTTTCTCCATATTCAAATAAACTTTATTGAACCATATCAATGTCACAACATCATGTATCACAAATCTTAGATGCATGTTTTTTTTACAATACAGTGAAGCAATAGAAATCAATAATCAACAATAAACAAAAGATATCGTAGCTTAAACACGATCTTACAATGGTGAATATTAATGAATATGGCGTAGGTTGTAAGCAAGGAGGTAGTAATTAACGCTAGTGTGTGCAGATATCTGTATAATTATGAGAAGGACATATGAATACAATAGAATATCAGAATTAAAGGAAGTGTGCCGTTTCTGAAAAGAAGATGAAGGTAAGGGTGGAAAAGAGAGAGGGGAAAGAGAAAAAAAAGGGGGGAGGGGTTGAAAAACCAGAAGGCCTTAATCTTGTTGTTCACAGTAAAAGTGTGACTTTCCATCGCTTCAAGATAGTCCATAGTTTTAATGATATCATTCCGGTTAGGGAGAGCAGTCTGTTTCCAAAGACGGGTGATAGCTAGTTTGACAGCTGTCAGTATATAAATGCTAAGGAGACCCACGGGAGAGAGAGGAGACCCAGTACCCAAGTGAAATAGTACAGTCTGTAGTTTCGTCCATAGGGCAGGGTCCAAGTCAGTGCATCAATGGGAGAGCATAATCCAGAGGGGCTGCAAGGCACGGCATTTCCACCACACATGCACCGGTGACCCCACCTTACCACATCCTCTCCAGCATAGCGGAGAGTTTAGGGGGGATATTTTAATGAGTCTCAGGGGAGTCAAGTGCCTTTGCATGCATATTTTAAGATATAGTTCCAGTAATGTGATGCAGGGGAGAGCCTGTTTTGTGACCAATACAGCTCTAGACCAGTCCTCTGGAGTGGCGTAGAACCCCAGGTCTCTTTCCCATGAAACAATATAAGCCGACTTAAAATAGATGGGAGGGTTGAGAACATCCCGATAAGAGATTGACAGAGCTCTAGGAATTCTTTTGGCTGTACACCACCTTTGTTCCCATCCTGTGGGAGCCCGTAGGGGGAGGGCAGTAAATCCCCACGAATGAAGAAGACTCCGCAATCTCCAGAATTCAAACTGCAAGAGTTGGGAAGGTTGGAATGTGGAGCAGACGTTTGCAAAGGTGGTTAGCTGTCCATTAGGGAAGAGGTCCTGAATACTGACAACTCCATGAGAGCGCCATATGGAGTGGTGCGATTCTTTAAGAGCACGAAGTAGGCCTGAGAGTGTATGGACTGGGGAAGGGTGGGGGGCAATTTCGGGTAGAGAGCGAATATTATCCCAAAATATTAAGGCTGAAAGGACAATATAATTTTGGATTTTAAAAGAGGCTCTATTGTGTTTAGGGATCCATAAGTCTGAGATTGCAAGCGAGTCTGGCAAGGTAGCTTGCTCCAATATCCACCATTTGCAATCTGAAGTTTTGGAATTCCATGGAAGAATATGAGCAAGTCTAGAGGCTTTGTGATAATATGCCAAGTTAGGGGCGCCAGCGCCCCCACTTAGCAATGGTTGCTGTAAAATTCTAGTAGCCACTCTTGGATGTTTATACTTCCAGATGAACTTATGGCATAGGAGTTGAAATTTCCCAATGAAGGATTTAGGGATATGGATTGGTAAAGTTCAGAAAAGGTAGGTGAGTTTTGGAAGGAGAGTCATTTTAAAGGCTGCCAATCTACCTAACCATGAAATTCTTGGAACATTCCAGTGCTCAACGGATTTTTGAAATGAGTGGAGGAGCGGGTAAAAATTAGCAGTTAAAATATTACAGGAGATGAAAACTCCCAAATGGTTGAGTCTTTTATATTAATTACATAAGCGTCCATCTTATTCACATTTAAGTTATAAAAGCTGACTGTCCCAAAGGCATGTAGAAGGTCAAAGAGTGCCGGAAGGGAATGGGTAGAGTCACTCAAAAGTACAGTAAGGTTATCACCTTTTATCTATTAGTGCATTTGTATAGCTTTTCACAGCAAGACACTGCTAGTTCATGTGTGCTATATAGATATCATGCTCACTCCTGTGGAGTTTTTTGAGTCAGCACTGATTGGGTAAAATACAAGTCTGTGAAAAGATCTGAGATAGGGGGCAGTCTGCAGAGGCTTAGATACAAGGTAATTACAGAGGTAAAAAGTATATTAATATAACCGTGATGGTTATGCAAAACTGGGGAATGGATAATTAAGGGATTATCTATCCTTTAAAATATAACAATTCTAGAGTAGACTGTCCCTTTAAGCAGAGATTTACTAACCGATATTATCGATAATAATCGATTATGAAAATAGTTGTCAACGAATCTCATAATCAATTAGTTGGTCTGTGCACAGCACCAGCTGCGTAACTCTGAAGAGCTCCTGCACATGGTATTTTGTTTTATGGATATGTCCTTAGCCTAAAGGAGGTCTACAGATGTTTTTTTTCTGGACAGTATAAGTTTCTTTTTAAGTTTACAACTACTCCTAACTTATGTACAACCCAGAAATAATAGGAGTCATCATTTGGATTGTTAAGATTAAATCAGGTGATTCGGGACTATGCTTTGCACAATATAGTGCCGAGCTTGTTATTTACACCTAGCCCTAGATTGATGGGAGTTATTTGAATTGATGTGCACTATTATCTGTTTGCACAATTATTAGCTGATTGGTTGCTATTGCTGATAATATGTACTTTATAGATAAATGTGTATTTGTCCTGTTATTGATATATAGCCCTTAGCACTTTTGACTTTTTTTATATTTTTAATTAATTGTAATATGTGCCAAATCCAACCTCTATTAGTATGTATCTGTTATTTTTAAGAGCCGACTAGATATTTGTTTTAAAAAGGCAAAAGTACAAACAGATTTCACGGTCCAGTGTAATAAAGGCAGGGAGAGATTTATTAAATTAAAATAACTTTTTATTCATTACTTGCGTTAAAAACATAACTGACACAGCACACAGAAAGACTCCACAGCTGACGTGTTTCCTGCCTCACGGGCAGTTCATCAGAGCTAAGGAGAAAGCCTTTCTATCGGCTGTTAAATCAGGAGTTAGCGGTCAAATGGCCCAATCACAGTATGATAAAACAAGTTCACATACAATTTAACCATTTCATGACCTTACTCCCAAAAATTGATTATGCTCCACAATAGTATTTAAATTACAGCACAAAAACAAGAGACAAACTTAAAAATAGTTGAGTCTAAAAAGTCTTGGGAGCTTCATATTATTTACAGCAAAAATATAATGGACTAAAATATAACGCGGCCATATACAAATATTTGTATAACGCAAGTAATGAATAAAAAGTTATTTTAATTTAATAAATCTCTCCCTGCCTTTATTACACTGGGACCGTGAAATCTGTTTGTACTTTTGCCTTTTTGATAAAGTGTGTTTAGGAGAGCCCTAACTGTTCCAGGCAGCATACATCAGTGTAATGCACCTGGTGTATTTACGAGAGGCTCAACGCTGCAAGTGCACTAGGTTACATATGCCAGTGCATGAAGGTGTGCTTTTACTGCAAAACCACAGAAGATTCAACCTTCAGGTAGATCTCTACTACTCCGCATTGCCATCTAAGCGGTAAGCCCTCCGTTTTTCACATGTGTCTTGGATTTAAATGTTGAAATCATTGTATTATACTCCACAACTAGTGGGACCCTTGTCTAGGGTAGTTTTCACAAGAGACCTATATAAATTACATTTACGCTGCAGAAGTCTACAAAGTTTTGGATACAATTTAGATATTTTTTTCCCTAACCTTATAGCTGGTTATTTACCATTGCATATAGATATTCGAGATATTTTTATGTTAGAATAAAGAAATTGCATTGGAGGAGAGTTATCAAAGATAAATATCCCACCTTGGTGAAATTGGCATCTCAAGCACCTCAACACCATCTGATCTCCTCTTCTCTGCTGTAGGCAAGATAGCTTGCGTTTTATTTTAAATATAGGAAAAATGTGTTTTTTTTTTGTTTTTTTTATCCGATTAGTTGATTAATCGCAAAAAAAATCGGCAGATTAATCGATTATGAAAATAATCGTTATTTTCAGCCCTATAATACGGTTACAACAGATCATACTTTGGCTGGGTTTTCATTGCGGTGGTAAAGTTTGGAAACTGCTGGTATCATAAAAATTCTCCATAGACTTTAATGGTGATAAATGGTTTTTATCACTTAGTTTTCATAATTTACCACCTCAATGGTATTTAGGTCTTTGTGTTTTACAGCTGACAAAGCCCTTTATGACAATAACATTAGTTTGTATAAATGTATATACAGGGGCAGACTGAGACCAACCAGGGCCTCTGGGCAAAAAGTGTGACAGGGTCCCCCACCCCCTTTTTGCTCCACCTACTTACCTGTACTGCCCCTCCCACCTCATATGCCCCTCCCCACCATGTTTTTTATTGCCATATAAAGAGACAAGCCTGCTTTTTAACAAAAGATACAAAGAGAATGAAGACAATGGTAATAGAAGTAAAATTAGAAAGTTCTTTAAAAATGTTCTATCTATATCTTGAAAGAAAAAAATTGGGTTTCCTATCCATTTAAAGTTTTTTTTTTTCTGTAAGACAGAACCATCAGAACTATCAAGATTGGTTTAAGTGCTGTGAATGCAGGAAACAAATTGCATAAAATCAGTTGTTTAAAATGATATGCTCTGTCTAATTCATGAATGTCTAATTATGACTTTACTGCCCCTTTAATTACCATATAACTCTTCCAGCATCCACTGATATACAGAGCAGGAGATGATGCATATAAGGGACACGTGAAACATTGCAGCTTTAACCCTTTAGCTGGCACAAAGGGCCCTCACTGGAAGCCATTTTTGTTTAAATTAACCTTTTTGTTTTACCAGAGAGTGGCCACATTGTTTTTTTTTTTTTGTAATTTACACACAGATGTACTTATTAAATCACACTATAAAGCCTGGGTACATTTACACACAGATGTATTTATTAAATCACACTATAAAACCTGGGTACATTTACACAGAGATGTACTTATTAAATCACACTATAAAGCCTGGGTACATTTACACACAGATGTGTACTTATTAAATCACACTATAAAGCCTGGGTACATTTACACACAGATGTACATATTAAATCACACTATAAAGCCTGGGTACATTTACACACAGATGTACTTATTAAATCACACTATAAAGCCTGGGTACATTTACACACAGATGTACTTATTAAATCACACTATAAAACCTGGGTACATTTACACACAGATGTACTTATTAAATCACACTATAAAGCATGGATACATTTACACACAGATATGTACTTATTAAATCACACTATAAAGCCTGGGTACATTTACACACAGATATGTACTTATTAAATCAAACTATAAAGCCTGGGTACATTTACACACAGATATGTACTTATTAAATCACACTATAAAGCCTGGGTACATATACACACAGATTTACTTATTACATCACACTATAAAGCCTGGGTACATTTACACACAAATATGTACTTATTAAATCACACTATAAAGCCTGGGTACATTTACACACAGATGTACTTATTAAATCACACTATAAAGCCTGGGTACATTTACACACAGATGTACTTATTAAATCACACTATAAAGCCTGGGTACATTTACACACAGATGTACTTATTAAATCACACTATAAAGCATGGGTACATTTACACACAGATATGTACTTATTAAATCACACTATAAAACCTGGTTACATTTACACACAGATGTACTTATTAAATCACACTATAAAGCCTGGATACATTTACACACAGATGTACTTATTAAATCACACTATAAAGGCTGGGTACATTTACACACAGATATGTACTTATTAAATCACACTATAGAGCCTGGGTACATTTACACACAGATGTACTTATTAAATCACACTATAAAGCCTGGATACATTTACACACAGATGTACTTATTAAATCACACTATAAAGGCTGGGTACATTTACACACAGATATGTACTTATTAAATCACACTATAGAGCCTGGGTACATTTACACACAGATGTACTTATTAAATCACACTATAAAGCCTGGATACATTTACACACATATGTACTTATTAAATCACACTATAAAGCCTGGATACATTTACACACAGATGTACTTATTAAATCACACTATAAAGGCTGGGTACATTTACACACAGATATGTACTTATTAAATGACACTATAGAGCCTGGGTACATTTACACACAGATGTACTTATTAAATCACACTATAAAGCCTGGATACATTTACACACAGATATGTACTTATTAAATCACACTATAAAGGCTGGGTACATTTACACACAGATATGTACTTATTAAATCACACTATAAAGCCTGGGTTCATTTACACACAGATGTACTTATTACATCACACTATAAAGCCTGGGTACATTTACACACAGATGTACTTATTAAATCACACTATAAAGAATGGGTACATTTACACACAGATGTACTCATTAAATCACACTATAAAGAATGGGTACATTTACACACAGATGTACTTATTAAATCACACTATAAAACCTGGTACATTTACACACAGATGTGTACTTATTAAATCGCACTATAAAGCCTGGGTACATTTACACACAGATGTACTTATTACATCCCACTATAAAGCCTGTGTACATTTACACACAGATGTGTACTTATTAAATCGCCACTATAAAGCTTGGGTACATTTACACACAGATGTGTACTTATTACATCACACTATAAAGCCTGGATACATTTACACACAGATATGTACTTATTAAATCACACTATAAAGCCTGGGTTCATTTACACACAGATGTACTGTACTTATTACATCACACTATAAAGCCTGGGTACATTTACACACAGATGTACTTATTAAATCACACTATAAAGCCTGGGTACATTTACTCACAGATGTACTTATTAAATCAAACTATAAAGCCTGGGTACATTTACACACAGATGTACTTATTAAATCACACTATAAAGCCTGGGTACATTTACACACAGATGTACTTATTAAATCACACTATAAAGCCTGGGTACATTTACACACAGATGTATTTATTAAATCACACTGTATAGCCTGGAGACATTTATACACATATGTACTTATTAAATCACACTATAAAGCCTGGAGACATTTATACACATATGTATTTATTAAATCACACTATAAAGCCTGGGTACATTTATGCACATATGTACTTATTAAATCACACTATATAGCCTGGAGACATTTATACACATATGTATTTATTAAATCACACTATAAAGCCTGGGTACATTTACACACAGATGTACTTATTAAATCACACTATAAAGCCTGGGTACATTTACACACAGATGTACTTATTAAATCACACTATAAAGAATGGGTAAATTTACACACAGATGTACTTATTAAATCATACTATAAAGCCTGGGTACATTTACACACAGATGTACTTATTAAATCACACTATAAAGCCTGGGTACATTTACACACAGATGTACTTATTAAATCACACTATAAAGAATGGGTAAATTTACACACAGATGTACTTATTAAATCATACTATAAAGCCTGGGTACATTTACACACAGATGTACTTATTAAATCACACTATAAAGCCTGGGTACATTTACACACAGATATGTACTTATTAAATCACACTATAAAGCCTGGGTACATTTACACACAGATGTATTTATTAAATCACACTATAAAACCTGGGTACATTTACACACAGATGTACTTATTAAATCACTCTATAAAACCTGGTTACATTTACACACAGAAGTACTTATTAAATCACACTATAAAGCCTGGGTACATTTACACACAGATGTACTTATTAAATCACACTATAAAGCCTGGATACATTTACACACAGATGTACTTATTAAATCACACTATAAAGGCTGGGTACATTTACACACAGATATTTACTTATTAAATCACACTATAGAGCCTGGGTACATTTACACACAGATGTACTTATTAAATCACACTATAAAGCCTGGATACATTTACACACATGTACTTATTAAATCACACTATAAAGGCTGGGTACATTTACACACAGATATGTACTTATTAAATCACACTATAAAGCCTGGGTTCATTTACACACAGATGTACTTATTACATCACACTATAAAGCCTGGGTACATTTACACACAGATGTACTTATTAAATCACACTATAAAGAATGGGTACATTTACACACAGATGTACTCATTAAATCACACTATAAAGAATGGGTACATTTACACACAGATGTACTTATTAAATCACACTATAAAACCTGGTACATTTAAACACAGATGTGTACTTATTAAATCGCACTATAAAGCCTGGGTACATTTACACACAGATGTACTTATTACATCCCACTATAAAGCCTGTGTACATTTACACACAGATGTGTACTTATTAAATCGCCACTATAAAGCTTGGGTACATTTACACACAGATGTGTACTTATTACATCACACTATAAAGCCTGGATACATTTACACACAGATATGTACTTATTAAATCACACTATAAAGCCTGGGTTCATTTACACACAGATGTACTGTACTTATTACATCACACTATAAAGCCTGGGTACATTTACACACAGATGTACTTATTAAATCACACTATAAAGCCTGGGTACATTTACTCACAGATGTACTTATTAAATCAAACTATAAAGCCTGGGTACATTTACACACAGATGTACTTATTAAATCACACTATAAAGCCTGGGTACATTTACACACAGATGTACTTATTAAATCACACTATAAAGCCTGGGTACATTTACACACAGATGTATTTATTAAATCACACTGTATAGCCTGGAGACATTTATACACATATGTACTTATTAAATCACACTATAAAGCCTGGAGACATTTATACACATATGTATTTATTAAATCACACTATAAAGCCTGGGTACATTTATGCACATATGTACTTATTAAATCACACTATATAGCCTGGAGACATTTATACACATATGTATTTATTAAATCACACTATAAAGCCTGGGTACATTTACACACAGATGTACTTATTAAATCACACTATAAAGCCTGGGTACATTTACACACAGATGTACTTATTAAATCACACTATAAAGAATGGGTAAATTTACACACAGATGTACTTATTAAATCATACTATAAAGCCTGGGTATATTAACACACAGATGTACTTATTAAATCACACTATAAAGCCTGGGTACATTTACACACAGATGTACTTATTAAATCACACTATAAAGAATGGGTAAATTTACACACAGATGTACTTATTAAATCATACTATAAAGCCTGGGTACATTTACACACAGATGTACTTATTAAATCACACTATAAAGCCTGGGTACATTTACACACAGATATGTACTTATTAAATCACACTATAAAGCCTGGGTACATTTACACACAGATGTATTTATTAAATCACACTATAAAACCTGGGTACATTTACACACAGATGTACTTATTAAATCACTCTATAAAACCTGGTTACATTTACACACAGAAGTACTTATTAAATCACACTATAAAGCCTGGGTACATTTACACACAGATGTACTTATTAAATCACACTATAAAGCCTGGATACATTTACACACAGATGTACTTATTAAATCACACTATAAAGGCTGGGTACATTTACACACAGATATGTACTTATTAAATCACACTATAGAGCCTGGGTACATTTACACACAGATGTACTTATTAAATCACACTATAAAGCCTGGATACATTTACACACATGTACTTATTAAATCACACTATAAAGGCTGGGTACATTTACACACAGATATGTACTTATTAAATCACACTATAAAGCCTGGGTTCATTTACACACAGATGTACTTATTACATCACACTATAAAGCCTGGGTACATTTACACACAGATGTACTTATTAAATCACACTATAAAGAATGGGTACATTTACACACAGATGTACTCATTAAATCACACTATAAAGACTGGGTACATTTACACACAGATGTACTTATTAAATCACACTATAAAACCTGGTACATTTACACACAGATGTGTACTTATTAAATCGCACTTTAAAGCCTGGGTACATTTACACACAGATGTCTACTTATTAAATCGCCACTATAAAGCCTGTGTACATTTACACACAGATGTGTACTTATTAAATCGCCACTATAAAGCTTGGGTACATTTACACACAGATGTGTACTTATTACATCACACTATAAAGCCTGGATACATTTACACACAGATGTGTACTTATTAAATCACACTATAAAGCCTGGGTACATTTAAACACATATATGTACTTTTTACATCACACTATAAAGCCTGGCTACATTTACACACAGATGTGTACTTATTAAATCACACTATAAAGGATGGGTACATTTACACACAGATATGTACTTATTAAATCACACTATAAAGCCTGGGTTCATTTACACACAGATGTACTTATTACATCACACTATAAAGCCTGGGTACATTTACACACAGATGTACTTATTAAATCACACTATAAAGCCTGGGTACATTTACTCACAGATGTACTTATTAAATCACACTATAAAGCCTGGGTACATTTACACACAGATGTACTTATTAAATCACACTATAAAGCCTGGGTACATTTACACACAGATGTACTTATTAAATCACACTATAAAGCCTGGGTACATTTACACAAAGGTGTACTTATTAAATCACACTATAAAGCCTGGCTACATTTACACACAGATGTACTTATTAAATCACACTATAAAGCCTGGGTACATTTACACACAGATGTACTTAATAAATCACACTATAGAGCCTGGGTACATTTACACACAGATGTATTTATTAAATCACACTGTATAGCCTGGAGACATTTATACACATATGTACTTATTAAATCACACTATAAAGCCTGGAGACATTTATACACATATGTACTTATTAAATCACACTATAAAGCCTGGAGACATTTATACACATATGTATTTATTAAATCACACTATAAAGCCTGGGTACATTTATACACATATGTACTTATTAAATCACACTATATAGCCTGGAGACATTTATACACATATGTATTTATTAAATCACACTATAAAGCCTGGGTACATTTATAGACATATGTACTTATTATATCACACTATAAAGCCTGGGTACATTTACACACAGATGTACTTATTAAATCACACTATAAAGCCTGGGTACATTTACACACAGATGTACTTATTAAATCACACTATAAAGAATGGGTAAATTTACACACAGATGTACTTATTAAATCATACTATAAAGCCTGGGTACATTTACACACAGATGTACTTATTAAATCACACTATAAAGCCTGGGTACATTTACACACAGATGTACTTATTACATCACACTATAAAGCCTGGGTACATTTACACACAGATGTACTTATTAAATCACACTATAAAGCCTGGGTACATTTACTCACAGATGTACTTATTAAATCACACTATAAAGCCTGGGTACATTTACACACAGATGTACTTATTAAATCACACTATAAAGCCTGTGTACATTTACACACAGATGTACTTATTAAATCACACTATAAAGAATGGGTACATTTACACACAGATGTCCTTATTAAATCATACTATAAAGCCTGGGTACATTTACACACAGATGTACTTATTAAATCATACTATAAAGCCTGGGTACATTTACTCACAGATGTACTTATTAAATCACACTATAAAGCCTGGGTACATTTACACACAGATGTACTTATTAAATCACACTATAAAGCCTGGGTACATTTACACACAGATGTACTTATTAAATCACACTATAAAGCCTGGGTACATTTACACAAAGGTGTACTTATTAAATCACACTATAAAGCCTGGGTACATTTACACACAGATATGTACTTATTAAATGACACTATAAAGCCTGGGTACATATACACACAGATGTGTACTTATTAAATCATACTATAAAGGATGGGTACATTTACACACAGATATGTACTAATTAAATCACACTATAAAGCCTGGGTTCATTTACACACATATGTACTTATTACATCACACTATAAAGCCTGGGTACATTTACACACAGATGTACTTATTAAATCACACTATAAAGCTTGGGTACATTTACACACAGATGTACTTATTAAATCACACTATAAAGCCTGGGTACATTTACACACAGATGTACTTATTAAATCACACTATAAAGCCTGGGTACATTTACACACAGATGTACTTATTAAATCACACTATAAAGCCTGGGTACATTTACACACAGATGTACTTATTAAATCACACTATAAAGCCTGGGTACATTTACACACAGATGTACTTATTAAATCACACTATAAAGCCTGGGTACATTTACACACAGATGTACTTATTAAATCACACTATAAAGCCTGGGTACATTTACACACAGATGTACTTATTAAATCACACTATAAAGCCTGGGTACATTTACACACAGATGTACTTATTAAATCACACTATAAAGCCTGGGTACATTTACACACAGATGTACTTATTAAATCCCACTATAAAGCCTGGGTACATTTACACACAGATGTACATATTAAATCACACTATAAAGCCTGGGTACATTTACACACAGATGTACTTATTAAATCACACTATAAAGAATGGGTACATTTACACACAGATGTCCTTATTAAATCATACTATAAAGCCTGGGTACATTTACACACAGATGTACTTATTAAATCATACTATAAAGCCTGGGTACATTTACACACAGATGTACTTATCAAATCACACTATAAAGCCTGGGTACATTTACACACAGATATGTACTTATTAAATGACACTATAAAGCCTGGGTACATTTACACACAGATGTACTTATTAAATCACACTATAAAGCATGGATACATTTACACACAGATGTACTTATTAAATCACACTATAAAGCCTGGGTACATTTACACACAGATGTACTTATTAAATTATCAAATCACACTATAAAGCCTGGGTACATTTACACATAGATATGTACTTTTTACATCACACTATAAAGCCTGGGTACGTTTACACACAGATGTGTACTTATTAAATCACACTATAAAGCCTGGGTACATTTACACACATATATGTACTTTTTACATCACACTATAAATCCTGGGTACATATACACACAGATGTGTACTTATTAAATCATACTATAAAGGATGGGTACATTTACACACAGATATGTACTAATTAAATCACACTATAAAGCCTGGGTTCATTTACACACAGATGTACTTATTACATCACACTATAAAGCCTGGGTACATTTACACACAGATGTACTTATTAAATCACACTATAAAGCCTGGGTACATTTACTCACAGATGTACTTATTAAATCACACTATAAAGCCTGGGTACATTTACACACAGATGTACTTATTAAATCACACTATAAAGCCTGGGTACATTTACACACAGATGTACTTATTAAATCACACTATAAAGAATGGGTACATTTACACACAGATGTCCTTATTAATTCATACTATAAAGCCTGGGTACATTTACACACAGATGTACTTATTAAATCATACTATAAAGCCTGGGTACATTTACTCACAGATGTACTTATTAAATCACACTATAAAGCCTGGGTACATTTACACACAGATGTACTTATTAAATCACACTATAAAGCCTGGGTACATTTACACATAGATATGTACTTTTTACATCACACTATAAAGCCTGGGTACATTTACACACAGATGTGTACTTTTTACATCACACTATAAAGCCTGGGTACATATACACACAGATGTGTACTTATTAAATCATACTATAAAGGATGGGTACATTTACACACAGATATGTACTAATTAAATCACACTATAAAGCCTGGGTTCATTTACACACAGATGTACTTATTACATCACACTATAAAGCCTGGGTACATATACACACAGATGTGTACTTATTAAATCATACTATAAAGGATGGGTACATTTACACACAGATATGTACTAATTAAATCACACTATAAAGCCTGGGTTCATTTACACACAGATGTACTTATTACATCACACTATAAAGCCTGGGTACATTTACACACAGATGTACTTATTAAATCACACTATAAAGCCTGGGTACATTTACACACAGATGTACTTATTAAATCACACTATAAAGCCTGGGTACATTTACACACAGATGTACTTATTAAACCACACTATAAAGCCTGGGTACATTTACACACAGATGTCCTTATTAAATCATACTATAAAGCCTGGGTACATTTACACACAGATGTACTTATTAAATCATACTATAAAGCCTGGGTACATTTACACACAGATGTACTTATCAAATCACACTATAAAGCCTGGGTACATTTACACACAGATATGTACTTATTAAATCACACTATAAAGCCTGGGTACATTTACACACAGATGTACTTATTAAATTATCAAATCACACTATAAAGCCTGGGTACATTTACACATAGATATGTACTTTTTACATCACACTATAAAGCCTGGGTACGTTTACACACAGATGTGTACTTATTAAATCACACTATAAAGCCTGGGTACATTTACACACATATATGTACTTTTTACATCACACTATAAAGCCTGGGTACATATACACACAGATGTGTACTTATTAAATCATACTATAAAGGATGGGTACATTTACACACAGATATGTACTAATTAAATCACACTATAAAGCCTGGGTTCATTTACACACAGATGTACTTATTACATCACACTATAAAGCCTGGGTACATTTACACACAGATGTACTTATTAAATCACACTATAAAGG
>NC_069503.1:31698438-31708438 GCF_027579735.1 Bombina bombina
CAAACTCATTTTCACAGGTGGACACGCTCCTATCCCCGCCCCTTTCTACTCCCACTTTCACGCCCCTTTTTAATATCAATTTGATATAAAATTGATATAAAAAGGTGTTTTTGATATAAATTTTATATTAAATTGATATAAAATTGATATAAAAATGTATATATAAATGTGATTTTGATATAAATGTGTAGGATATGGATTAAAAACATGTTATAAAGCTTAATTATTTTGATATTGTTGATTAGGAGATTTATAAAAGATTATAAAAGTTATTTAATTAAAAAAAATGTAAATTATACTTTGATATTGTATTCTATTAAGCTTAAGATTTCTCTATAATGTTCAAAAGGTTTAATAAGGCATGCCAGGACTTGCTATGAAAAAAGAATATAAAATGTAATATGTATGAACAGCCTGCTTATATCTCACAATGTTAAGTTATTGATTATCATAAATAAACACGCATCTTTACACATGACTGAGTCCCTGCTAAGCATAACACGTCACAAACTGGCTTATCTTTTTTTAAAAAAAAGAGTGACCTTAAACTTATGCCTACATACAAATTCACAATTATCTTTTTAAATTAACTTTATACCCACAAAACAAGAATACACATTTATACATCACAAATACAAATAAGCATAATTCAAACATCTTTATAAAATGATTAACTCACCATATTATTTTATTTTAAACTCACATACCTGTACTCAGCTGATGAAGAAATTAAAAACAAATACAAACGCACAAATACAATATTTTATAAAGATTGCATTTATAAAATATATATAAAGCTTGGGTACATTTATACACAGATAGTACTTATTAAATCACACTATAAAGCATGGGTACATTTATAAACAGATGTGTACTTATTAAATCACACTATAAAGCCTGGGTACATTTACACACAGATGCACTTATTAAATCACACTATAAAGCCTGGTTACATTTACACACAGATATGCACTTATTAAATCACACTATAAAGCCTGGGTACATTTACACACAGATGCACTTATTAAATCACACTATAAAGCCTGGTTACATTTACACACAGATATGCACTTATTAAATCACACTATAAAGCCTGGTTACATTTACACACAGATATGCACTTATTAAATCACACTATAAAGCCTGGATACATTTACACACAGATGTACTTATTAAATCACACTATAAAGCCTGGATACATTTACACACAGATGTGTACTTATTAAATCACACTATAGAGCCTGGGTACATTTACACCAGATGTATTTATTAAATCACACTATAAAGCCTGGATACATTTACACACAGATGTACTTATTAAATCACACTATAAAGCCTGGGTACATTTACACACAGATGTACTTATTAAATCACACTATAAAGCCTGGGTACATTTACACACAGATATGTACTTATTAAATCACACTATAAAGCCTGGGTACATTTACACTCAGATGTACTTATTAATCACACTATAAAGCATGGGTACATTTATACACAGATGTGTACTTATTAAATCACACTACAAAGCCTGGTACATTTACACACAGGTGTACTTAATAAATCACACTATAAAGCCTGGGTAAATTTAAACACGGATATGCACTTATTAAATCACACTATAAAGCCTGGGTAAATTTACACACAGATGTGTACTTATTAAATCACACTATAAATCCTTTATGCATTTACACACAGATGTACTGATTAAATCACACTATAAAGCCTGGGTACATTTACACACAGATATGTACTTATTAAATCTCACTACAAAGCCTGGGTACATTTAGACACAGGTGTACGTAATAAATCACACTATAAAGCCTGGGTACATTTACACACAGATGTGTACTTATTAAATCACACTATAAAGCCTGGGTACATTTATACCAGATGTATTTATTAAATCACACTATAAAGCCTGTGTACATTTACACACAGATGTACTTATTAAATCGCACTATAAAGCCTGGATACATTTACACACAGATGTGTACTTATTAAATCACACTATAAAGCCTGGGTACATTTACACACAGATGTGCTTATTAAATCACACTATAAATCCTGGGTACATTTACACACAGATGTACTTATTAAATCACACTATAAAGCATGGGTACATTTATACACAGATAGTACTTATTAAATCACACTATAAAGCCTGGTTACATTTACAAACAGATATGTACTCATTAAATCACACTATAAAGCCTGGGTACATTTACACACAGATGTACTTATTAAATAACACTATAAAGCCTGGATACATTTACACACAGATGTACTTATTAAATCACACTATAAAGCCTGGGTACATTTACACACAGATGTACTTATTAAATCACACTATAAAGCCTGGGTACATTTACACACAGATGTACTTATTAAATAACACTATAAAGCCTGGATACATTTACACACAGATGTACTTATTAAATCACACTATAAAGCCTGGGTACATTTACACACAGAAGTAGTAAGAGTCTGTGTGTAAATGTACCCAGGCTTTATATTGTGATTTAATAAGTACATCTGTGTGTAAATGTATCCAGGCTTTATAGTGTGATTTAATAAGTACATCTGTATGTAAATGTACCCAGGCTTTATAGTGTGATTTAATAAGTACATCTGTGTGTAAATGTACCCAGGCTTTATAGTGTGATGTAATAAGTACATCTGTGTGTAAATGTACCCAGGCTTTATAGTGTGATTTAATAAGTACATCTGTGTGTAAATGTACCCAGGCTTTATAGTGTGATTTAATTAGTACATCTGTGTGTAAATGTACCCAGGCTTTATAGTGTGATTTAGTAAGTACATATCTGTGTGTAAATGTACCCAGGCTTTATAGTGTGATTTAATAAGTACATCTGTGTGTAAACGTACCTAGGCTTTATAGTGTGATTTAATAAGTACATCTGTGAGTAGTAAGAGTACGGAGGTTATGTCAAATTCATTTTCACAGGTGCACACGCCCCTAACCCCGCCCCTTTCTACTCCCACTTTCACGCCCCTTTTTAATATCAATTTGATATAAAATTGATATAAAAAGGTGTTTTTGATATAAATTTTATATTAAATTGATATAAAATTGATATAAAAATGTATATATAAAGGTGATTTTGATATAAATATGTAGGATATGGATTAAAAATTTTTTTTATAAAGCTTAATTATTGTGATATTGTTGATTAGGAGATTTTAAAAGATTATAAAAGTTATTTAATTAAAAAAAATTGTAAATTATACTTTGATATTGTAAGATTTCTCTGTAATGTTCAACAGGTTTAATAAGGCATGCCAGGGCTTGCTATGAAAAAAGGATATAAAATGTAGTATGTATGAACAGCCTGCTTATATCTCACAATGTTAAGTTATTGATTAACATAAATAAACACGCATCTTTACACATGACTGAGTCCCTTCTAAGCATAACACGTCACAAACTGGCTTATCTTTTTTTTTTTAAAAAAGAGTGACCTTAAAGTTATACCTACATACAAATTCTCAATTATCTTTTTAAATTAACTTTATACCCACAAAACAAAAATAAACATTTATACATCACAAATACAAATAAGCATAATGCAAACATCTTAATAAAATGATTAACTCACCATATTATTTTATTTTAAACTCACTTACCTGTACTCAGCTGATGAAGAAATTAAAAACAAATACAAACGCACAAATACAATATTTTATAAACATTGCATTTACTACCTCTGCCCCACATTTCTGTAACAACAAGATAATTTCATCTATACATATTGCTGTGTTAAGTAAAATGGTGGGGGTGGGGTGGTTGTGGGTGTGAAACTTAAAGGGACACTGAACCCAAAAAATTTCTTTCGTGATTCAGATAGAGCATGCAATTTTAAGCAACTGTCTAATTTACACCTATTATCAATTTTTTTTCGTTCTCTTATTATCTTTATATAAAAAAGAAGGCATCTAAGCTTTTTTCTTGGTTCAGACCTCTGGACAACAGTTTTTGATTTGATTTAATCTAAGTAATGTTATCTTAGCTGAATAAAAAAAAAATGCATCTCTTATAGAATTTTTTTTCTTTCCTATTTTAAAAACCTCTCCTTTTACCAACCCTGCTTAGATGGCCATATGTGTACCAACAACCTCTTTTATACTTTTTATTGTAAAGTGTTACACTAAGTAATTAAGCTTAACTTATATTAATGAAACTAATGTTACCATCAGTTTACACAGTTTACAGCAGCAATGCGTTTTTATTGTGACCACTTAATATAGCTAGTGATTTTTAACCTCTCATACTAATAATATATCACTTAATGCACTTGTTGGCTAAATCAGATGAGTCTATTTTCATCTTGTTTACTAACGACAAACTGCATTTGTATATTAGGTATGGTGTATATGAACATATTTATACTAGGTATGGTGTATATGAGCATATTTATATTAAGTATGGTGTATATGAACATATTTATACTAGGTATGGTGCATATAAGCATATTTATATTAGGTATGGTGTATATAAGCATATTTACATTAGGTATGGTGTATATAAGCATATTTATATAAGGTATGGTGTATATTAGCATATTTATATTAGGTATGGTGTATATAAGAATATTTATATTAGGTATGGTGTATATAAGCATATTTATATAAGGCATGGTGTATATGAGCATATTTATATTAGGTATGGTGTATATGAACATATTTATACTAGGTATGGTGCATATAAGCATATTTATATTAGGTATGGTGTATATAAGCATATTTACATTAGGTATGGTGTATATAAGCATATTTATAATAGGTATGGTGTATTTGAGCATATTTATATAAAGTATGGTGTATATAAGCATATTTATATTAGGTATGGTGTATATGAGCATATTTACATTAGGTATGGTGTATATGAGCATATTTATATAATGCATGGTGTATATGAGCATATTTATATTAGGTATGGTGTATATGAACATATTTATACTAGGTATGGTGCATATAAGCATATTTATATTAGGTATGGTGTATATAAGCATATTTACATTAGGTATGGTGTATATAAGCATATTTATATTAGGTATGGTGTATATGAGCATATTTATATAAGGTATGGTGTATATAAGCATATTTATATTAGGTATGGTGTATATAAGCATATTTATATTAGGTATGGTGTATATGAGCATATTTATGTTAGGTATGGTGTATATAAGCATATTTATATTAGGTATGGTGTATATGAGCATATTTATATTAGGTATGGTGTATATGAGCATTTTTACATTAGGTATGGTGTATATAAGTATATTTATATTAGGTATGGTGTATATGAGCATATTTATATTAGGTATGGTGTATATGAGCATATTTATATTAGGTATGGTGTATATAAGCATATTTATATTAGGTATGGTGTATATGAGCATATTTATATTAGGTATGGTGTATATGAGCATATTTATATTAGGTATGGTGTATATGAGCATATTTACTTTAGGTATGGTGTATATGAGCATATTTATAGTAGGTATGCTGTATATGAGCATATTTATATTAGGTATGGTGTATATGAGCATATTTACTTTAGGTATGGTGTATATGAGCATATTTATAGTAGGTATGGCGTATATGAGCATATTTATATTAGGTATGGTGCATATGAGCATATTTATATTAGGTATGGTGCATATGAGCATATTTATATTAGGTATGGTGTATATGAGCATATTTATATTAGGTATGGTGTATATTAGCATATTTATTGTTGGTATGCTGTATATGAGCATATTTATATTAGGTATGTTGTATATGAGCATATTTATATTAGGTATGGTGTATATGAGCATATTTATATTAGGTATGGTGTATATGAGCATATTTATATTAGGTATGGTGTATATGAGCATATTTATATTAGGTATGTTGTATATTAGCATATTTATATTAGGTATGGTGTATATGAGCATATTTATATTAGGTATGGTGTATATGAGCATATTTATATTAGGTATTGTGTATATAAGCATATTTATATTAGGTATGGTGTATATAAGCATATTTACATTAGGTATGGTGTATATAAGCATATTTACACTAGGTATGGTGTATATGAGCATATTTATATAAGGCATGGTGTATATGAGCATATTTATATTAGGTATTGTGTATATGAGCATATTTATATTAGGTATGGTGTATATGAGCATATTTATAGTAGGTATGGTGTATATGAGCATATTTATGTTAGGTATGGTGTATATGAGCATATTTATATTAGGTATGGTGTATATGAGCATATTTATATTAGATATGGTGTATATGAGCATTTTTTCATTAGGTATGGTGTATATAAGTATATTTATATTAGGTATGGTGTATATGAGCATATTTATATTAATTATGGTGTATATGAGCATATTTATATTAGGTATGGTGTATATGAGCATATTTATATTAGGTATGGTGTATATGAGCATATTTATATTAGGTATGGTGTATATGAGCATATTTATATTAGGTATGGTGTATATGAGCATATTTATATTAGGTATGGTGTATATGAGCATATTTATAGTAGGTATGTTGTATAGGAGCATATTTATATTAGGTATGGTGTATATGAGCATATTTATATTAGGTATGGTGTATATGAGCATATTTATATTAGGTATGGTGTATATAAGCATATTTATATTAGGTATGGTGTATATGAGCATATTTATAGTAGGTATGCTGTATATGAGCATATTTATATTAGGTATGGTATATATGAGCATATTTACTTTAGGTATGGTGTATATGAGCATATTTATAGTAGGTATGGTGTATATGAGCATATTTATATTAGGTATGGTGCATATGAGCATATTTATATTAGGTATGGTGTATATGAGCATATTAAATTTATATTAGGTATGGTGTATATGAGCATATTTATAGTAGGTATGCTGTATATGAGCATATTTATATTAGGTATGGTATATATGAGCATATTTACTTTAGGTATGGTGTATATGAGCATATTTATATTAGGTATGGTGTATATGAGCATATTTATATTAGGTATGGTGTATATGAGCATATTTATATTAGGTATGGTGTATATGAGCATATTTATATTAGGTATTGTGTATATGAGCATATTTATATTAGGTATGGTGTATATGAGCATATTTACATTAGGTATGGTGTATATGAGCATATTTATATTAGGTATGGTGTATATGAGCATATTTATATTAGGTATGGTGTATATGAGCATATTTATATTAGGTATGGTGTATATGAGCATATTTATATTAGGTATGGTGTATATGAGCATATTTATATTAGGTATGGTGTATATGAGCATATTTATATTAGGTATGGTGTATATAAGCATATTTATATTAGGTATGGTGTATATGAGCATATTTATATTAGGTATGGTGTATATGAGCATATTTACTTTAGGTATGGTGTATATGAGCATATTTATATTAGGTATGGTGTATATGAGCATATTTATATTAGGTATGGTGTATATGAGCATATTTATATTAGGTATATGGTGTATATGAGCATATTTATATTTTCCACAGGGATGCCAGTTTTATAGCAATTCAATGCAATCTCTAGGATTTTATTTGTATCTTGTACTATTAACACATAACATTTAGTATCTGAAGATGCTGGTGTGACTGTTATTTGCTATAACAATGAGTGAATTTATTGTGCAAGGGTAGTGTAGGGCAAGATCCACTTATTTCTTTTCTCTCTCTCTCTTTTTGTGTGTATATATTTTGCTTTTTACCTCCATGCACTTTCCCTGGATATTGTTTTGGGACCATGTGCCTTAGTAACTGTCTAACTCACACACATTCATTTGTGAAGGGGAGCGCTATCCTAGTTGCATAATATTTCCTAACATCAGCTCCCAGGGGTTGCGAGAAGCCATATTTAAAGTAGTGAAGCTTGTGGTATAGTGAAGGCTCACCTATCAGCCCTAAAACTCTCTAATTAAGGAGAGGATTACCAATTTATTTCCAGAAAACACATTTTGGCTATCTTCTCTCTCAAAACATGTCCACTCCCTTACTATTTCCCATTCCCCATTCATCAACCATATAAATAGTAGATTTAAACAGTATGGGGTGTTTTATGAAGCTGGGGATGCAGCTTTGGACCTTTGTGACCCTGCAACATCTAGTTAAGAAGCTGCACATGAACAAAGTTACCGGGCAACGAAAGCTGACCACCCTATGCTAGCAACCAGTAAACTCTCTTAATTATAACTAACCCCAGCTCTACAGAATTCTGCAATACTATACAAACTATAATAATAATCCTGCTCAGGAGCCACCATTCATGGTTAAAACAATAGATTAGGACCAATGTTCCCTCTAAGGTGCGCGGCTGCGTGGCCGCGCACCTTCCCTTCTGGTGTAGCGCAGGCAGAATATCAGGCCGCACAGCACCTGCTGTGAGCAGAAGCAGAGAGAATCTAGCCTGATTCTGTGTTCCTGTATACAGCGCTGGTGCCAGCACCAAGCTAATGTACTCAGCTTAAAAGTACATTATTATTATACAGGAACACAGAATCAGGCTAGATGAGTGACAGATTGCTGGGTCCAATGCGCAGTGTAGGCGGCACTTGGCAAATTAGTTCTACATTTTTGGGATCTCAGCGGTAGTTTCAGCGAGGGGACTGGACTTCTTCCCTGCCTGCTTTCTCCATGGTACGTCTTTCATTACTGGGTCACTAAACTTTTATAAAATCTTTCAGAGTGTGCAGGGCCAAGCGGTACTGATGTATAATCTCTAACAACCGCTTGGCTGGCCCTGCACATTTTGAAAGATTTGATCAAAGTTTAGTGACACTCAGTGGGCGTATTAATAGTAAGGTAGGTAGGAGGTACTAGCATGGGCGGCACAAATTATTTTTTCAATGTTTAAAACAGCGCGGGCTGTTAGAAGACGAGGAAGATTGGAAGCAGCAGTGTTGCTAGTATGCTTCTCTCCTCATCTTCCTGCAAAAATGTATATATGAGTGCAGGAGAGGTCCCACAACAATGGTAGGATGATCCTAGTTGTATTTCAAATAAGGAGGCTCTTGAGAGGGGGCGGCATTTCAGTGCATGAGTTAGATATTGTGGGAACTAGGCAGATGGCTCCTGTCCACTCCTGACTTCAATCATTATAAGAAAGAGGCAGCAGCTCTGCAGAACGCTCAACGCTGCAGTTGTTTTACTGTTTGTTTACATTACATCAACCCCCCTTCCCCTCCTCTGATGTGGTGTTGTCGGGTTATTATCATACTGAATTACGGCTAGGTTGATCGTTGAGGAGAGGAAGGGGTGATGCTCTGGCAACTGAGTTTTATTATAGAAGATACGGCACCACGCTTCTTTAGCTCCATGCTCCACCCCACCCCTCCCTGTGGAAGACTGAATCAGACTTGTCCCTTGCTTGCAGCAGTAGCAAAAAGAAGGTAGGGTGGCTGTCTCTCAACCAAATATTTAGTGTTGACGATAATCAATTTATGCATAAATTCTGAAATTCAACATCAGTGACACCTTTATATAAGGTAATTTTTATCTGGCAAACAAATATAATTAAATATAAGTGATTGAATATGTCTAACATGGAGCTGTGAGCAAACTCGTGTTATATCAACTGCTGTTTAGAATGGAGTGCAGTCACATTGCCTCTTACAATAGATTATCTGCATTTTGTAAATTGTTCAGTGTATATATGTGTGTTTATGAGTATGTGTGTGTGTATATATGAGTATGTATATGTGTATCAGTGTATATCTATGTGTTTTTGAGTATGTGTATCAGTGTATATCTGTTTATGAGTGTGTGTATCAGTGTATATCTGTGTGTTTATGAGTATATGTGTGTGTGTATATATGAGTATGTATATGTGTATCAGTGTATATCTATGTGTTTTTGAGTATGTGTATCAGTGTATATCTGTTTATGAGTGTGTGTATCAGTGTATATCTGTTTATGAGTGTGTG